>NW_021635891.1:0-49477 GCF_004799145.2 Neltuma alba | reverse complement strand
TCCTTACTCCATGGCAGGTGAAAACGACAATGAAGGATAATGGATATATATTCATAATTATATAATGTTTTAATTTCTTACTCATAATTATGGGGACAAGTAGGGAGGAGGAAGACGGTAAAAATATGTACCTTTCCAAGTTGTCATGCTGCCCTTCCCATGGCCTTACAAAATCATCCTCCTCGAAAACAAATCCTGAGACCAAGATCTCAACTGCTAGCCTCTGAAGTGGAATTTCAAAAATAATTTAATTTCAAGACCCTAAGCTTAGTGTAGAAACATTTCTTGATAAAAAATAAAAGGAAGGTAAAATCAACACACATGCCAACAGATCATAAGACCAATCCGTGATGCTGGAAGAAGAATCATATGCCATCAAGTGGTGGAACATGAAAGCTATAAAAACTTACGCCCTGGTTATGGTTTTCTCCTATAGCTTTGAATTCAAATTCATCAACACCGCCAACTCTCCTGGCCATTTTGCTCCCAGTAAGACCAGCTCCCGCAGCTGGTAGAAAAGGTGTTAATAGAATTAAATACATCATGAATTGCTATAATTAACTGCAGGAAAGAATCCTAGAGATGTCAAACGCATCATAGAAACGTATAAATACAATGAATGAAGGTCATGGGGGCTGCCTTTAGGATATGGCAGGTATTAATAGGTAGGCATCACTTCTCTAGTCCGTTTTAGAGTTTAATGCAAAACGACAGATAGACTTTGTAAATTTCTTTTTCACAAGTAAGATTAAATAAAGAGTTTCTAATGTAGATTAGTTCCAATTATCTTCCAGTAACTGTGAAATTGTTAATCAATTATATACACAAAAAGGAATCACCACCTTTGCAACTTATTTACTTATACAGAATAACAGTATCAGCTAAGCAGCACAGGAGCTCAAGATCCACCATCTTGAGTGTGCACTAGAACACTGTGTTGAACAAAAATACACCTCTAAGACACATGAACATGTAAGAATTTCATAGTCCTGATCATATCTTTAATAAACACAATAAACTCACAAAGAAAGAGTTATTCTATACCATCCTGAGGCAAGATTCAAGAAGACTTAGTAAATTCCTGCAGATCAAGGCACACGTAGCCAAATATATACCTCCAAATGAAGCAGCAACTGCAACAGAACCAGCTACAGTTCCAGCAGCACTAGCAGCTGCAGCAAATCCACTTCCAATTATAGGGACCAGGGTGCTCAGAGTAGGAGCAATGCACTGAGCCCTGCAGCGATTGCAGGGGCAGCTAACCCTGAGTGAGTGCTTAAAATAGGTTAGCAACCAGTCAAATGCACAAGAAATTGATTCATTTGCAAACTAAATATTTCAAATTAGAGGTTGAAAAGATATTAGGGACACATACCACCAGTAATGGCCAACAAGGTTTCCTCCAGTTATTGCAGCAGCGCCAATGATGCCACCCCGCTTCCATTTAGCCCACTTGCTTTCTCTTGAATTTGCTTCTTCTTTCTTTAACTCTTGCTCTTTAACAAAGGCCATTGCAGAACAAGCAACCATGGTCTCAATGGCCTCCTGCAAAGTGAAATATTCATCTGCATCACTAAAAGATATGAAAGTGGAACCCATGAATGAGGGAACATGGAAAATGGCAACTTGAAGTGTGTAAAGTGGCAATTTTAAGCGTTAATCATAAACATACAGTGCTAGGCTCAACTTGATCAGAAAAGTGTGGAAATCAAGTGTAAAAATGATTATCACTGCAGTGAAAATAACTTCCTGACATAGCTATTATGACATTAGACACAGTAGAGAACAATTAGGCTTGTCTCTCATGGTCTCCTCAACTCCTAAAAAGATATTGTCAGATAAACATAAAATTGTCTGCTGAAAGTTCCAGTGTACAAACCATTTTTGTCCACTTGATATCAAGCCAAGTTGCAAGCAACCGCAGTGCCACACGATGTCGAGCATCATAACCTTTTCTTCTCCGTTGATATTTCTTGTTATTTTCATCCAAATCTGACAGACAAGCAGAGAGAAGCTCATACAGAACTGACACTTTCTTCTGATAGCTAAGCACCGCTACCTCTTCAATAGGTCTTTCATCAATCATATTATCAGTAAATCCCTTATGTGGGTCAGTACAGTCAAGAAGAGGAGTATCTGTCTCCTGACGAGTCTCCAAATGCACATCTAGGTTCTCAGAATCTGATTGAACATGAGGAGTTACATATTTTTCTCGACATTGATTCACATATTCACGGTGCTTCTCTTTAGACTTAGAAGACTCTGCACTTTTTCCCATGCTTTTTTCCATATTGTCAACTGCTTCTGATAAAGCAAGTTCTTGATCTGATTTTGTAGAAGAATCATCATCACTTTCTTCAGAAAGTAATCTCATGAACTGTGACATTCACATACATGGTCTCTGAGCAGAAGCTTTACAAAGCCATTGAATAGAACTAAGCACAAATGAAATAAAAATAAAAACAAATGATGATGATGAATTGAGCAGTTGCGCTCTGCAGCATGAAAATTTTAAACGAAAGAAGAAAACTGAATACAACATGGCAGTTGATGGAGAAGATAGCGACAGAACAACAGCAGTGGCCCCAATAATATCAGTCTATATGATGACACGTTAACATTGATTATGTCAAAATTTTCTTGTTTCTAGATTTTTACACACGAAATAACACAAATCTTTTAAACAATGTCTACTTATAATGTTTGCTTATATTTAAAATTTCAGTCGCTTCGCCATAAATTAAGGTCAAAAGTCAATTGAAATTTTTTTTTTTTTTTTAATTTCTTGTTCTGATAAAATAGTTCTAGATACATGAATTAGTCATGTTTATTTATACCCTAAGATAGCCCAAAAAGAAAAGGATATGGAATTGAAAGGCACGAGAGCCAGACATGCCTGAGCTAACGTTTTCCACCTCCATTTTGGGTGGGTCAATCTAAGGCTTGCCAAATACGAATGCAAACAGAGATGAGAGTAAATTAAACCATATAGGTCCCAGGCTTATAGTTGCAGCAATTGAACTGTCCCCAACTGAATAAAGTATGTAGACAAGTAGAAGATTGCCAGTGACAAATTTTAATAGTAACATTGAACCAAAAGCTTCACGTTATTAGAAGGCGCACACCTAAATACTTCAGTATGGGTAACTGTATCTGCATGAAGCGGATTATTTAGGAGCGAAGAAAAATGTAAAATGACATACTGGTCCCACGGGATGGCCCGACCCAGCTGTTTCTTCAAGCGCACACCAAGCAGCAGAATCAATGTCTAGAAACCTGTTCAGAGAAAATATGAAACACCACTTCATCATTGAAAAAAGCTATAAGGGTATGTATTAGATAGGTGAAAAGAGTACAAATTAGAGGGTCAAAGATTTGGTACGATACTTGAAAGGAGAAGTTTACGGATTTGAGTAATGATATGAGAAAAGCATGTCATCTTCAACACTAAAATCAGTGTGACACTAAAACTGGAAAGAAAAAGAAAAGATCACACTTGTCCATTCAAATTTACTTATTCAACTTGTCCATTCAAATTTACTTATTCAACTGTAAGAGAACCAGACAACACAACACCAACAATCCTTCGAAATATAACTGCTCAACGAAGAGGATCCAGTGTAAAATTCAAAGTAAACAACGAAAACGATCGCGCATACTTTAATACAGGGCGGAGCAGACCCGAGTTCTCATGGACCCAAAGATCCGGACATTCGGAAACGGAATCACTGCCGGAGCTACTGCTACTAGTTCGTTCCTCGGGTTGATAGTCATCGGAGAAACCTAGTGGGCAGGTCTGGTGAGTCTGAGCGTGGTGAATAGCGAGGCTGAACAGGGCTCCAGCTGCATACTTCTGCGTCGGCGTCAGAAACAACATCGCTGCCGTTGACAAAAATTCTAAGACCAGGGATGGAGGTGGAATTGAAGGCGACGAATGAACATCATTTTGGTGTTGTCCTAGCGTAAGAAAGGAGAGAGATCGCTGCTTCCAATTCGAATGGAATTGAAATCGAAGCTTGGATTTTTGCGGCGTTATGCAGATTAAAAGATTGCACTGTGCTGTTTCCGTTGTCCGTTGCTTGCAAAAAGTGTCCGCTGCTGACGGGCCTGACGTGCTGAAGCCACCGTTTCAGCGCTTGCGGCATGAGACCTGTTCTTGTGCGGAAGCCAAGAAAGCCCGGGGGTGTTTGGTAACGTGAAGATATGGTTTTAAAAAATACTTCTTTTATCTTAAATATAAGATCCTGGTTCTAAATATAAAGGTCTTATATTTAGGACCGGAAGAGTATTTTTTATAAAATAAAATAAAATAAAATTTTTTACATATTTATTTCATATATTGTAAAAATATTTTTAAAATTAGTTTTCATCCAAATACTTCCTTATTCTTGCCTTTTGAAGCCTCGAACACATGATTGTGCATTGGATTGTGGAAATTCATGGTTTTTAAAATATTGTTTTTGAAGTATCTACAGTACTGTTTTTAAATATAAAATCCATTTAGAAGAGTATTATATTTGCCTATCAAGCGGTGTTATGGGGGAAAAAACTGGTCAATCTTAAAATTTACTACAGTTTAATTAATAAAAGTGAAATTCAATTGGATTTTAACTGGAACCAAAATGCGGGTTGGGGTGTGTGTCTCTGCCCTTTGGAAGAGGAGTCATGTTAAATTGTTCAAGTTAAAAAAAAGTTAATATTCTTCCGGTCCTAAATATATGACCCTTATACACTAGTATAAGGGTTTTATATTTAGGACCGGAAGAGTAGTAGTATAGTTTTTTGTCCTTAAAATTTAAATTGATTTTAGTCTGTCAAATTTTAATACCGTGTTTTTAGTCTTCAGATTTAGTTTGTTTTACAACATTAATCTTTGAATGTGTAATGGTATTAAAATCTGCTGAAATATCATCAATGACATTAAAAGTAATAATGTAGACTCACCAAATAATATCTAATTAGATATTGTGTGAATAACATAATACAACACAATAAATAGTTCCTGAAATGAACAGAGTGAAGTAAAAACAAGGGGCTAAATAGTTACGTTTTGAGAATGATCCACACAACATCCAAGTGTCATATGGTAAGTCTATATCACCGCTTTAATGTTGTTTATAATATTTGAGTAGATTTTAACATCATTACACCTCATTGGACTAACATTTTAAGATAGATTAAATTTCAAAAACTAAAACCATAGGTTTAAAATTTGGGGGACTAAAACCAAAATAACAAAGATATCTTAATAAATTTAAATTGGATTTATGGTTAACTTGCGTTTGTTGTAATTTCCGGCTGGTGATATAGAGATAATGGAAGTTGATGAATACTACTCCCATCATTATAACAAGTAAGCAAAAATTTTTAATTCTAATTATAAGTCACTTGTAAATATTTAATAATTTTTTAATTTTATACTTATTTAATTATTATCATTGAAAAGAAAGAGAGGGGAAATGTGAAAATTATTTATAAATGTTGAGAGAGATAAAAATTTAATAAGAGTAAATTTAAAATTTTTTATCAATTTAATGCATTTATTGGTATATCTAAATAAGTAATTTATAATGAGAATGGGAATTATATATAATTGAGTCTTGAACATTTTAGTTATATAGCTTTCTTCCATTTTCACTACTTTTGTACTTTAAAATTGGACTGTTAGGGTTTTTGTACTTTTTTATAAACTTTAATTTATTAAATAAATTACTTTTGGACCTCATTCCCACAAAGCTGTATGAGCTTGTGCCTAAAGGATAATATGCAAGAATTGTCTTATTGCCCTCAAAATAGAGGTTTGAGAAATTCAATGGTTTTAGAGGCCACGCGGTGGTGTGGGGGGCTTCTCCCCTTTTTTCGCTGTCCTCTTTTCTCTAGTTTTTTCCTTTATTATTAGATCAACTTTAAACAGTTGAGAGATCAACACAATTAGTGTGAAGTCTTGGTCAATGTCCTTTTCATTTCGGTTCTTCTCTCGTTTTATTATTCTATGAACAATACTAACCTTATGACCAATATCGTCTCTATTTTTGTGGCCTTGTGCACTTTTTTAGATTGACATATTGATTCCTCATTGATTAGTTCCACCATAGGACTCACAGTTGGCATATTTGAATTTCAAACTTCGAAATTCCTTCCATCCTCATTGATTGATCATCCCTTCCCCCTCTTGCATGGGAGCGGCTTTCCTCCTATGCTTTTATGATTCACTTACTGTGCGTTGCCTACAAATGACGTCATTGGGTGAGAAAGTAGAATCCAAGTCACATAAATTAGACGACAGCGTTTAATATGAAATCATGCTTCCCTTCTTTCATTCAGCAGTAAGTCCCGTTTTTATTTCCCGTGTTCTGTTCTTCCTCCAACAACACCAGAAAGTTGAAGGTACTAGAGTGAAAAAGTTTCTTAGAAGACTCAAAGAATTTCAACAAGAGGGATGTATGGGGATGAATATTAAAGATTGGTAAGGACATAAGTTTCTTCTTCTTTTGCATCTTTTTAAATTTTTCTGTAAAATGAGTTAATTCTGAGTCAATTCAAAAAGGAACTAGTTTTGAGAATGGAGGAGAAGCAAAAATAGCAATGGAAAAGCACTGTTTTCATCTCTTTCTTATATGTTCTTTTCATGTGTGGGTGAGTATTTGAATTAAAAAGACAAAAAAAAAGAAGAAAAAAACCACCTAGATTAGCGACATACTGTGCAAATATGTGTATATATTTTAATGAAAAGAAAGATTCAAGAGAGTTTTGGGTATGTATGTATGCTCTGTTTATTTAATATATTTGTTTATATGTGTGTGTGTATGCTCCACTTCAGTTAATGTATTTATTTGTATGTGTATACAGTCTGTAATTATTTTATTCACTTATTATTAATTAACATTATATACTTTTCAATTTCGTAGGAGGCTTAAACCATGGCAATAACTTTGACTCCTATGCCGGTCAAAAAAAAACTTTGACTCCTACGCTCAATCTTGTATTTGATGATATAGAAGCATCCTAAGAATTTTGGATGGCATATGGTGAAAAAATTGGTTTTGATGTTTGAAAGCAAAGATTTAACAAGAGCAAAAAAAAAAAAAGTCAACATATTCATGTTATCTATATGTTTGTAAGGAAGGGGTCAAACAAACGAGAAGTGTAAATGAGAAAGCCTAAAGATGAGGCAAGAACGAGCTGTAAAGCTAAAATAAAAGTTAAGCTCGTAAATTAAAAATATAAACTAAGTGAAGTTTTTTTAGGTCATAATCATCCTCTTCAACCTCTTGAAGCTGTTTACCTACTTGCATTATATCAAGGATTAACACCAGCTTAACATTACAAATTAGAAAATGCTGAAAAAGCAAGGATTAATAAAAAATCAACATTCAATTTGAAAAGCCAATATGTAGGAAGTCGAGGCAGAATGCCATGTAATACAGAGAAGCTAGATGTAAATTTCATTATTTTGAACAACAATTAGCAAAAAATCTATTTTTTTTTCCATGCTCACCAAATGGACTTAAAGGAGAAAGTGATAAATGTGTTCTGGGCTTATGCACGCATGTTGGTCAATTATGCTTGCTTTGGAGAAGTTGTTTTACTTGATAAAACTTATGGCACAAATAATAATCATAGATCTCTTGTAATTTTCTTCAGATTCAATCATTACAAAAGAGGGGTGATTTTTGGAGTGACATTGTTATATGATGAGACCATTGAGACTTTCAAATGGCTCTTTGAGACATTTTTGTGTGCAAACAAGAATGTAAAGCCACTAGCTGTTTTTACTGACCAAGATACTACTATGGCACAAGTACTACAAGAAATTATGCTAGAAGTAAAACATGCCTTATGTACATGACATATTTTAAAGAATGCAATGAAGCACCTTCCAAATTTAGTCGTTAAGGACTTCAACAACTGTATGTATCATTGTTTGGCAAGCATTACTATCAAAACAAGATATGGTAGAAATTCTTGTGTTTTTTTCTTTATTACTGATGCATGCTCTTAACCTAGAAAATGCATAAAAATTATGGAATTAATTCAAATATCAAGTTCATGAAACCTTAAGCAATTGCAATCCGCATCAATAATAATAAAATCTTGATCACAAAATTTACCTGTTGGACTTGTGCTCGTGAAGTGTTAAACTGATATTCCATACAATAAACATTCCCATTAATTGTTGGACACAAACTTTGGATTTTGGAGGAAAGGAAATCACCAGGTTGAGAAATATAAGATTCAAAATATCAAGAGAAGTTTGGAATTTTTTTTTCAGCTATAATAATTGATGTATCTATTATGATAATGAGAACAATAAACAATTGTTTTGTATCTAAAAAATTGTCAACAAATTGGCCAACAACATGTGCATTTAAACAATGTAAAATCAGGGTCATGGCATGCTTAATATTGTAATGTTGACAATATACTATTGGAATGACCATTCTCCTCTCTGTAAGAATAAGGGTATGCAAAAAAGTTCAACACATCTTAAACATTGAATTGATACATTCCAGTAAAGCTAATTAATTGAGGTGCTGCTACATTTAGTCCATCAAAACTGTAATATGTTCCATTTATATTGTCCTAAATAGTAGTCCATTATGCCCTCCCACAATTAGATGCAAGTAGGCAACAGAACAGGTCATATGGATGAAAAAAAGCAAGAGAAATATCGGTTTTTAATCATTTACAAACAACAATCACTAAATCCCTCACATGTCCACCTTTGCTCCCTCTGATATAGTTTCTTTTCATGTGAGCACTATACAAATTATAGTCAATCTCACATTCCAGCTTATTCACCTATGAAAAAAAATCCCTACAAGATTATTATCTAACAGGAGCACTCCCCTTTGGTTATTGAATTGTTCCCATTGAATTTATTATTCTTATGTACAACTTGAACCTCTTGTCATCATCACAATAATATAACTTGAAAAATAACGAAGACACAAAAAACCTATCTTATATAAGAGATGAGTTGCTCATTTAAAATCAATTAATATAACATCAGAGATCAAGGGGCTTAGTCTAAAAATCGCATGATTTTACATACAGATTTTCCAAAAATACAAGGCTTACTATTTCACCTTCATGCACTACCAAGTAACTTTGCATACATTCTCCATAATCATCAAAAAGAATTTTGAACCTTCCCCTGTAAAACATAACAAAATATATTGACATAAATATATATATTTAATATATGAAACAAAGCAATGAAATCTAATTGAAGTTCTTGAATGGACAAGAGAGCAAGCTACCATATTTGGAGTTTCTCCGCTTTTGCCGATTAGTGAGATCTAGTCGAAGGATCGATGACTGAAAAGGGGCCGTGCTATTAAAAGACTCTGGGGATTTTGAAATTCAATCAAAGAACATGATTCAAGCTCTTGAATTGGTGAGATGGAGATGTCACATTTAAGTCGTTTGCTTTACTCTCATCCATAGACCAAGTTGGGTCGAAGGGGCTGTGTTGTTGAAGAAAGAACATGAGTTTTACATGAAACCCAGACCCAATCATCCAATTAATTTGACTCAGATTCCACTTTCTAGCCAAACGACATTGTTCCAGGTAGCGGATGGCAAGTGGATCATAAAGGCAACCCTCTTTCATGTATGCATTTCTTCTTTTTCATCCCAAGGCATCTCTTCCCTATCTCTTTTTCTCTTCATGTCTGTATCATTTCTAATTGTCAAGAGAAAGTTGGAACTTGCTTCTGCATTACAAGATTAAGAGCGCTCTTTATTTTACAAAGTATGGATATGCCTCATTTTTGCGAGTCGTTAACTTCTTTACAAATTTCAGGATTATGGTGTGTGCAGAAAACACCTTTGCGATAGAATCCAAGGCTTGCCCTTCTTATATAGACAATGTAAACTTGCCTAATAAAGCCCTCATTTGACTTATAAGATACGTTTGATTATATGCGATTTTATATTGGTTCTTTTGAATGAAATATATTACTACTGGTCCTAAATATAAAAGCTAGTTGACAGCTTTAAATATAATATTCTAATCCACTTTATTTTCTAAATTTATAATGTATCTTAAAAAAATTCTATTGAGTGTAAAGTATTTCCATCCAAATATAGTTTCAATGTGTATGATTGAATTAAAGGTAATTTAAAAAGGTCAATATATATTTGTTATAAATAATTAACTTAACTAATCTTTTTAATATTTCTAAATTAGTTATCTAACTTTTATATTGAGGACCGCAGATAGTATAAATTATGTTAGATACAAAGCACTTGCCCAAGGGTTTCTTGCTGGCAATATACTCTACCAGTTCTAGGCTATATATGGCACTCACAAGCTAATTCAACTTCAATTGGAAAAGATTTGATTAGGACGAAACTTAAGACCCAAAATCACAAAGAACCTCTTTATTTGTTATTGCTTTTAGTCCTTATTACAAGGATTTTTTTTTTTTTGATAACCAGCAAACAGAAAGCTTCTACGCTACATCAGACATAACCAAAGTAACAGCAAAATCAAGAGGGGAGTAAAGAAAGCTTATCCCCTCAGTAACATTCATCAAGCTTTTGGCCAGAGTCTTAGCCACCATATTCGCATCATGTCCACACCAAGATACATATGCGTCCCAATCCTTCTCAAGCCACCCTTGGATCTCAACTAAAAGATCCCTTTCTGGGTGATCATCATGCCAACATGTGTGAAGAATGTCCACAAGCTCTTTGCAATCAGTTTTGATGACAACCCATCTCTACTGCACATCCCATGATCTTTTTATGCCCCAAAGCACATCCTAAGCTTTTGCATGGAAGCTATCTCCTTTACCAATATGAAACATAAAACCATCAAGCCAATGTCCTTTACAAGCATCTTTCTACAAGTTTCATAGTTGATGCAATGTAATTTGTCCAAAGTGTTAATTTTTTTCCCTATCCAACACTCCTAACTAATTATCTGTCTTACTAATTAGCTTAACTCCTGTAACTAATAACTTTTATTGATGACAATTTTAAAATCTTATAAGAAATAACTATATTATCTGACTTTCATAATTTACCTAGAATAGTTAATTTGAGCCTATCAGAAAAACTATAGGGAGCTACTACTTTAGTTCTTAATATAAGAGTTAGTTTGATTTTCAAATTGGTTATAAATATAAAACTCCAATTCCCTTTATCTCTTACCTTTATCTATTTTTTCTAAAATAGTCATTGTAATAGTTGCATATGTTAAAAATTTCATCATCAAAGCAACGATGGCGTCGTGTGATTCATGTAGCCGACCCCACCTAGTGAGATAAGGCTTGTTGTTTATTTGTTTGTTAAAAATTTCATCATCAACAGGTAGTTTTAGCTAATAGACAAAATTAACAAGAGTATTATACGGAATACAATACCTAGTTCTCACAAATAACTAATTTAATAAGTTTTCTTAATCTACTCAAATTAGTCAACTAACTCCTATATTAAAAACTTTGATTAAATTCAAAAATACAATATAAAACCTTGATAAAAGTTGGTCACTTTCATGTCCATTCGAAGACAACAAGGAAGGCAAAACAAGATGAAAGGTAAACTGACGCAAAATTCGAAACTATATAGACTGAACGAAATGGCCTCCTGATGGTGAAGCTTTCTATTTTATCTACCACTCCCTTAAACATTGTACCATTATTGTCAAACTTATGAGTTGACACTTTAAATTTAATATTTTTCTACTTTTAACATACAAAACATATCGTTTCGCTCTTAAATTTGTACTAACTGTAAACTCAGTCAAACTTACAATTAACTGAGTTTATCATTTTAACATTTTTAGTTTACAAAATCATGTCAACTTAATTTTAAACTTGTGCTAAATTTTTGGACTAAAAAAACCATGCTAAATTTTTTAATTTATTTATATTTAGTGACTTTATATATAAATTTCATAGAAATTTCTTTGTTGAAGATGATAAATTATGAATGTTAAATTTGATTTTTAATTATTTGAATTTAAAATATAAGTAAATAAAATTGTTGTCATTATTTATATTTTAATTATTTCATTATATACTTTTAATACTGATTTATTAATAAAGGTAAACTCACACGAGTTTAAAATCCTAATTTATATTCCTATCACAAGTTTAATTATTAATGATTTTTTTTACCAAACATGTTAAAATTCACAACGCCAATGTCAATTTTAATCCCCTCAATACATGGTACCAAACGAGGCCTAGGATAACTTCTTAGTCCATAATATAAAATTCTATGCAATACTATCTTTTACAGTTTGCGAGCCTTTACGCCGAGTCTTCTAACAGTGCTTACATAAATTGATACAATAATAATGATGTTTGAATTCCTCTCATTAAGAAAACTAAAATTGGAACCTTGGGCAATTTTTTTCACAAATTTAATAATGTAATAAACTTTCTTTAGGATGTGTTTGGTATGAGGGATTTGGATGGGAGGAAAGGGAGAGGAAAGGATTTTAATCATTTCTCCTTGTTTGGCAATACACAAATTTTAAGAGGGGAGGGAAAATTTTTATAAAATTTTTTGAAATTTTCTCTCCCCTTCCCTTCAAAATTAGGAAGATTTGGAGAAAAAGGGTAATACTTTTCCATGTTGTGACCATTATACTTATATTTTATCATGTGATGACTATTATATCTATATCTTAAATAAAGTAAGGACAAAATTGTCTATGTTAAATATTTTTCCCTTCCCTCCCTTCTTTTTTATAAATCCAAATAAAATAATATTAAAATTCTTCCACTCCCCTCCCTTTCTTCTTATTGAGCCAAACAGACTCTCATCTTAACATATATGATGCAATGGAAATACCTAAGGACTAATATTGCTATCATCACACTTTTATTAATTTCAGCACTTTTCACTTTAGGATAGGCAGCCAAAATTTTAAGGGAAAATGACAAAAAAATGACTGTTGAAATTGGAAATGACAAAATGGGCATGCAAATAAGTGAAATGACCAAATAGGCATGGGGTATCAATCTGGAATTTTGTCAATTCGGTAGAAAGACTAAAATGCCCTGAACCTCTCTGAAGTATATGAACCGGAAGAAAACAATACTATACCAGAAGAGAGAGAGAGCTGCGAAAATGAAGCTAGAGCAAGGGTCGAAATCTGGAAAGAGGGAAAAGGTAAGCAATTTTTCCGTTAAAACGCTAGTATCACCCGATTTCTTGACTCGTTTTTTGCTGCAATCTCGAATGGGGATGGGTCTGTGAGTGTAGAGGGTTTGGATGAAGAATTTGACCAGGATGAGAGAGTGACGCGTCGGAAATGGAAAAATGATGACAAACAGTAAGCATGAGGTGGTCAGTGTTGTTAAACTCATTAGTGAAGTTGTAAAATCCTATATTTAAGTTGTTAATGGAGTAAGTGGGTGTGTGTGTGTTTTTTGGGTGTTTCGAAAGATAAATGAAATTGATTATTGGGGAACTAAAATATTGATTTATGCTTCTTTGTTGCAGGTTAGCAGGCTTTGATGACATCTAACATTGGGTTTAACATTGAGGAGTAATTTTTTTAGTGTAAATAGAATAACTTTTGAACCCTTAATTTTTTGGGAGAATAGCTGATAGAGAGGTTATCCTTTTTGTAAATGATGTTAACTGGGTAGGATATGTTTGTAATCTGAATGACAAGGAAACATTAGGTGGTGGTTTAATCTTAATGTTAACTTGTCATTTGAATACAAGTTATGTAACTTCTGTCATAGGCGTACTGGTTTTGGTAAATATCATCACTTCAGTAGTCAATTCCATTATACATGTAGTAAAGTCTGAATGTTAATACAAACATATTATGATGTTCTTCAGGTGTACTTGTATGCTATTTTGTCAACACATTTTACCATTTACTTAATTCCTCCAAGGGAGATGGTGCAAGTTGCCAATGGACATGACCGGAGTGATTAATTTGATTACAAATGCTGTAATTCACATTACAAATGTTGTTATTATCATTATCGGGGTAGTAAAATTGGCTGAAAATAGATGTTATTTGGATTTGAAAGAAATGAGTTAACAAATGGCAATAGTGAAATAGTAACTCTTATTACAAAAGTTGTAATTCACGTTACAAATATTATCATTATCAGGGTAGTAAAATTGGCTCCAAATACATGTTAAATTCATTTTCACATTAACCAGTTGCAAATGGCAATAGCAAAATTGTAACTCTCATTACGAAAGTTGTAATTCACATTACAAATGTTGTTATTATCATTATCAAGAGTATGAAATTAGCTCCAAATATATATTACTTGGGTTTGAAATAAACGAGTTGCAAATGGCAATAGCGAGATGATAACTCTTATTACAAAAATTGTAATTCATATTACAAATGTTGTTATTATCATTATCGGAGTAGTGAAATTGGCTCCAAATGCATGTTACTTTGGTTTAAAATAAACGAGTTGTAAATGACAATACGGAAGTGGTCACTTTCATTACGAATGTTGTTAATCCCATTACGTGTGTAGTGAAATTTGGGTTCAAATAGATGTAATTTAGGGTACAAATAATTGAGTTGCAAATACCATGACAGAAGTTACAACTTTCATTATGCATGCTGTAATTATCATTACTTGTTTAGTGAAATTATTCCAAAAAAGATTTAAATTAAGCCAACAAATATCATAACTTACAACCTACAACCATAAGTCAAGTATTTTGATAATATCTGGACACTACTTTCACAAATACTATATGTTTAATTTATGTAATCTTTACTACTATCACAGATGCTGTCTTTTGGTCAGTGTGGTGGCTTCATTTGATGAAAACAAACTCAATGCTTTGTCATGTCTTGAATTAAGGTCATGATTCACTAGCCACCACACCAATGCATAATTCAGTAACTTGAAACTGATTTTTCAGCTCCTACTTTGAGCTCACAGGCTGTAAAACAATCTGATTCAAACAGCACAATCATAATTCAGCACTTAGAGACATAAATCATTATGTTCAAATCAGTTTTTAATCTCTAGCTCTTCAATCCTCAAACCAACAGTTTTTTTAAAAAAAGAAAAGAAAGGAAAATCAGTTTTATGCCTCGATACTTTAATTCACAAGCATCAATTCACAAGCAATAACCCACATACTCATATATATACAAACATTTTACAAGTATTGAATCAGCTTTTAACCTTCAAAATATTTCAACTAGTAGTAATATATAATCTGTAAATTATTATCACTTTCAGAACATGCTAATATATAATTCAGATTCATTAAACAGTCTTTGAACACCATTATATCAGCTTCTAAATTTCCAAAACTTGAATCCCGCAACCTCAAGCATTAATAGCCCCAGCAGTAATGAACACACGCACATGCTTGTAAGATGACATGCCATAGCCACTCACTACCCTGATAATGATGATAACAACATTTGTAATGTGCATAACAACATTTGTAATCAAATTAACCACTCCAGTCATGCCCATTGGCAACTTCCACCATCTCCCTTGGAGGAATTAAGTAAATGGTAAAATGTGTTGACAAAATAGCATACAAGTACACCTGAAGAACATCATAATATGTTTGTATTAACATTCAGACTTTACTACATGTATAATGGAATTGACTACTGAAGTGATGATATTTACCAAAAACCAGTACGCCTATGACAGAAGTTACATAACTTGTATTCAAATGATAAGTTAACATTAAGATTAAACCACCACCTAATGTTTCCTTGTCATTCAGATTACAAACATATCCTACCCAGTTAACATCATTTACAAAAAGGATAACCTCTCTATCAGCTATTCTCCCAAAAAAATTAAGGGTTCAAAAGTTATTCTATTTACACTAAAAAAATTACTCCTCAATGTTAAACCCAATGTTAGATGTCATCAAAGCCTGCTAACCTGCAACAAAGAAGCATAAATCAATATTTTAGTTCCCCAATAATCAATTTCATTTATCTTTCGAAACACCCAAAAAACACACACACACCCACTTACTCTATTAACAACTTAAATATAGGATTTTACAACTTCACTAATGAGTTTAACAACACTGACCACCTCATGCTTACTGTTTGTCATCATTTTTCCATTTCCGACGCGTCACTCTCTCATCCTGGTCAAATTCTTCATCCAAACCCTCTACACTCACAGACCCATCCCCATTCGAGATTGCAGCAAAAAACGAGTCAAGAAATCGGGTGATACTAGAGTTTTAACGGAAAAATTGCTTACCTTTTCCCTCTTTCCAGATTTTGACCCTTGCTTTAGCTTCATTTTTCGCAGCTCTCTCTCTCTTCTGGTATAGTATTGTTTTCTTCCGGTTCATATACTTCAGAGAGGTTCAGGGCATTTTAGTCTTTCTACCGAATTGACAAAATTCCAGATTGATACCCCATACCCATTTGGTCATTTCAGTTATTTGCATGCCTATTTTGTCATTTCCAATTTCAACAGTCCTTTTTTTGTCATTTTCCCAAATTTTAATTGATGTCCTAAATATAAAATGTAGTATAATTTACGTTATAAAACTAGATGTTATGCTATCTAGGACTAGAGTTAGTAGCTATTAATCTAAATATCAATATTAACATAATTCATGTAAATCAAAATTGTTTCTCAGTTAATCGTTGAATGCCGAAAATGTGTAATTACTCGTATTATATTTGTCGCAAGTAGGGTGGATCGATAATTTAAATTAAAATTTAATGAGAAGGAAAAAGGGTTGCCCATTGCAGAAGTTGACGATCCGTGCCGGGAAGGCCTCATCATCTGGCTCCGTTTTGTTTTAAAGGGCACAAACGACCCCGGGGCATTCAATTGGCGAAAGTAACAGGCGGAGATTTTCATTCCCGAGAAATATACCCAAGCAATCCCTTCAGCGATTATGTTGCAGAGAGCCAGACGACGTTGCGAGGGCACTGCCATGGGCGCTATCGTCCTTGATCTTAGACCTGGCCTTGGAATCGGTCCCTTCTCACTCGGTAATTCGCCGCCATTTTCATTGACCGATTACCACCTATTCTGGAATCATTCGTATATCCGATTAAATTGGCTTCAAATTTTTGTCGTTCTTTGTTTGTTGTCTGAGAATCTCTATGTGGAAAGTGAAGGAATCGATTTTAAAATTTTCTAATCATTTGATCCGTTCGATTGAAGCGGACTCAGGAACATGACAATCTAGTAGTCATTCGATATTTTCCCTTTATGGCTTGCCGAAGATGGGTAAAATCTGAAGTATTTTCTGGGTTTTGGTTTTTGCTAATCGCGTATGCCCCTGTAGATATAGGTCGACTATTTGAAATTCTCTCAATCGATGGGACTGGAAGTCATGTCGTTCACTCTCGTGGGTTCTTTCTTGTTGTTGCATCTTATCCATGGCTCAGCTAACATGAACATTCATGCATTTGAGATGTCAATCCTAATAGCACCCATAGATTGCCTGTGCGTTGATTATTAATTATGCTTAGCTTTTCAAATGCTGTTCAGGGATGCCCATATGTGAAGCATTTGCTCAGATAGAGCAGCAGCCTAACATATATGATGTTGTCCATGTGAAGTATTTTGATGAGGTTTGTGACAAACGATTTGACTTGTGATTTTCGTCGTCAATGTTACTGTATACTCAGACAACAATTTTCCTTAGTTTCTTTGAAATTTCCTGGATTCTATATTGGACTATCTGCGTAGGCAGATTTCAATTCAATCATGTGTCTCTGTGAGACATTTGCCAGACTTAATTGTTGGTTCAATCTCATGTATATGCAGGAACCCTTAAAGTTGGATATTGTTATAAGCTTTCCAGATCATGGTTTTCATCTTCGGTTTGATCCATGGTCCCAGGTACTTGTTCATATTTTCTGTTGGAAGCAACTAAGCCCACTTAGAAATGTAAGAAAGAGGTTGTGTTTGGCAAGCTGAAATTTTTTATCTTGTCATTTATAGGAACGATAACTAGCTTACTGTGGGGGGTGAAACGTAATCGTCTTTGCCTTTTTGATGTTGCACCTGATTTGATGGGAATAGTAACCATAGCTAATATCTTGGTTTTTAACGTTGGGATATCATGACCAAAGCACTGAAGCACAGCCAAATCAGTTGTATGTGTATTGAGTAATGCAAGTTTGGAAATACGTACTTTGGGTTCTGAGTTCTTAAAGATTCTCTTAAATAATAACTCCTTGCTTATTTAGCTTTCGGTGTTTGTCTAGAACAGGTTACATTACCATTGAGTGAATCCTATATGTATGTTTGAATTGGATAGGAGATAATGAAGAAAATCATTTAGGGATCCTATATATGAAGATAATCATATATTTTGTCTCATCGACTTTTCTCTTTCTGTCAATAAGATATTTTGATTGCCAAAGACCGTTGAGTCTAGTGGCACCAACCCCCCCGCCCCCAAGCGGGGATGGAGGTCACTGGATCAAACATGTGCTGTGTGTATGAGTGTGTTTGTGTGCATTATATGTTGTGTGCTCTTCATTTGACCCTTAACAAAAAAAAAAACAAGAAGAAGAAGAAGATATTTTGACTGGATACTTGTAGCATCATTTTACGAATGTTGTTAGGAAGGATTTTTAACTATTTCTTTATCTTCATATAGAGTTGATTGTTCAGTTTCTGTATCTTGTGGTTCTTATCTGTTCTTATCGTACCAATGAATTCAAGTTCTTGCGGATTGCTTCTGTCTGTTATTGCTAGTACTGTAGTACATGATAAGAAGATTTTGTCATGTTCATTGACTTACTATATGATTAATATCTTAGAGACTGCGCCTAATTGAGATATACGATGTGAAGAGGCTTCAAATGCGCTATTCCACTTCTCTCATTGGGTGAGTGAGTGTATGGATTAGGGACTTAAAGTTTTACTCTTTTTTACTTATAGGTATATTGTTGACCATTATGTTTATTTTGTAGAGGACCATCAACTTTAGCTACTTTTGTTGCTGTCTATGCACTCTTTGGGCCAACTTATCCTGGAATTTTCGACAAGGATCGAGGCATTTACACTCTGTTTTACCCGGTACATATTTGGGATTTATAGTTCATATTCATAAATATTTTATACTAATTTTGTCTTATTCTGGTTTTTAGGGTCTTTCCTTTGCATTTCCTATTCCAAGTCAGTATACGGACTGCTGCCATGATGAAGGAGGTATTTATTTTATTTTCATGAGATTGAAATGTCCCACTGAGTTTTCATGTTCTAATTTGTTGACCTTTTGTTTTCATTTTATTTTGAAAGTGGAACTGCCATTGGAGTTTCCGGATGGCACTACACCAGTTACATGTCGTGTTTCTATATATGATAGTTCCTCTGGCAAAAAGGTTGGTGTAGGATCCTTAATGGATAAGGCTTCTGCTCCACCATTACCTGCTGGCAGCATTTACATGGAAGAGGTTCATGTTAAGGTTTGGCTTCTTTTAGCCCTTTGTCTGTCTACACTTCAAATACTGAGAATCTTGGGGATGATGTTATGTTAAGTTTCCCCTAATTCTGGGGTTTAATTGGTTCTCTCTCTCTGTAATATAGCTAGGGGAAGAATTGCACTTTACAGTTGGTGGTCAGCGAATTCCTTTTGGTGCATCTCCGCAGGCAAGTCTCATGTTGCTATAATTAAGTCTGTTTTTGTTTTCTCATTATCAAACTATATTGTTGTCCTATCGGTTTTTTTTCCCCCCTTGTCTGTCAATCTTCCAGTCGATCCTGTATTCTTTTGTGTGATGTGAGGTTAATGCTATGCTTTAGTCCCTTAGTTATTCTCTCCATCTAATTACAGCTTTCTGCAATATTCAGGATGTTTGGACTGAACTAGGTCGCCCCTGTGGAATTCATCAAAAGCAGGTACCACTATCAAGTACTAATCTTTTAAATGGAGCTTAATGCTTTGCAGACTTTATACAGAAATCAACAGATCTGATTTGCAGTAATATCTGAAATTTTAAAGGTCATTATTTGACCTTTTTTCTTTGTTAGAACCCTCAAACTTAGTGTCAGAACACCTATTCTGCTATATATTTGGTGAAATAACACAGAGAGCACTGCAACATTGATATAAAGACAGTAAATTCTCCTTGGACTGTTGCTTACAGTACAGTCGCTCAATATAACCACCAATTTTCACTTAGATCCAGTCAAACCAAGACACCCTTATTACTCAAACAGATGCACCTTTGATATAAGGTAATGACCTCAGCCCTCATACCAAGGCGTTACTATTGATTACAACCAGCTTCATGCACATCACAGCAATACAAAACGCAAGTCACCAATACTCAGCAACTACCAGAAGAAAACAAATTGTAAACGAAGAATGACAAATGCCAACTATGCTAATCCAACTGAAAAAGAGAAAGAGACACCAACTTTCAATAGTATGGCTTTCTCCCACCAAAACCAGATCCAGGGTTCTTCTAGGCCGCTCCTTTCTCAGCTTGTCCTTTCAACTGCTTTTTAACCACTCTCCCTCCCTCTTAATCATTATTCCCTTCTTTTGCTCCTTCATTTTTCCATTTATTTGCATCCACTTGCAGGTCCTTTATTCCACCATCAATTCTGCCTTCCTTTGCTCTTCCCGTCCTTCTGACCTCTGCTGTGTTATGGTTGCATGCATTGACAGAGTCCCATCTTTACTCTCCCAAATAAGATTCACATTGTCCTCAAGGAGAGAATTAGACATTGGGCATGGATTGAACCTCACACTTTGATTAGCCTCTTTCCTCTTAACCTGTTCTGCGAAGCATCCTTATTTAACTATTCTAGGCACTCCAAGTAGCTGGCAAAGTTGGTGTCCAGAAGAAATAATTCCCTTGGTCATAATTATGTTTGCATCAGTTCATTTTTACTGTAAGGTGTGAACATGGCACTCACGAGACTCTTCAAAAATTGGATTAGGGACTAACTCTCTGCGCTCTCTCTTTCGTAAGACCCAATTTCCTGAGCCTTGGCTCCAAAGGGGAAGGAATTGTTTACTCCATCTTGGTGTATTTCAGCATTAGTCCGTTAAAAGGTTGTGATCTGTGAGCCGCTATTAATATCAAAGTTCATGTTGCTAGTTTCACTGGTCTCCATTCCAGCTGTAGTTGTATCGTTGTGACAAGTTCCTGCTAGTATTTAATGGACTGTCTCATCTGATCTTCTTATGATACATGTAACATGGACAACTTTAACACTCTTTGAATGAAGAGGAAACTAAGGGGAGGGGAGGATAAGGGGAGGAAGGGGAGGGGGGGTAGAGGGAGGAGAAGTGGACTAATAATATTATCTCTCCTTGTGTTTGGATTGGAGGGGAGAAAAAATGGAGGAGAGAAAATGCATCACATTTACAATGACAATAATACCCTTGTTTAATTTTTAACCCATTTTTAAGTAACATATGGAGTCCTCTAAAAAGGAGTAGAGGAAGGCCGATGACAACGCTTAATGAAGTCATTGAAAGAGATATTTCAATTAACAATAGCGGGCCCCCAGCGGGAGGCCCGCATGACGGGCTATTAGCTCAGTGATAGAGTGCGCCCCTGATAATTGCGTCGTTGTGCCTGGACTGTGAGGGCTCTCAGCCACATGGATAGTTCTGGTTGCTGGTTGGGCCGGTTCGATGGCTCTATATGAATTAGCCGTTTTTGATCCCTCTGACCCTGTTCTTGACCCAATGTGGAGACAAGGTATGTTTGTTATACGTGCAATCCGTGTAGCTAATTCCACCTAGTGGGATAAGGCTTTATTGTTATTGTTGTTTTAAGTAACGTCATGAAAAAAAAATTCAGATAAAAAATTAATTACCACCAAAATAAAGACTACAAGTCAAAACTAAAATGAAATTATTATTTACATTTTATTTTAAAATTAAGATATTGAGCAAAATATATTTTCTCGCAAACTTAGATAATAGAAGAAATTTAAAATAAAAATAAACATATCATACTTTATTTATTATTATTATTTATATGAAAATTTTATTAATAAACGAAAAAATATATATGTTATTACTTTATGTTTATAATAGAGTTACGCTAAGGAAGCCTTGTAAATGTTTTTAAAGAATGAAATTACAGAAGACAATGCAGGCAATATTCTGACCAGCGATGAGTTTTAGCAACATTGCAACAATTTTTGGGTCTCAGTTTCAACAACAAAAAGGATCAGGTGGAGTGATCATCGTGCTTGTGAGGGTAGGAAAAGGGATAAGTATGGAAAATTAGTTTTCTGTCCAAAATCTCCAATATTGGGCAGAAATTTTGGGGGTAAAATTATATTGGCCCTGCACCATTTTCCTCTCTCTACTTTATCCTTCCCTTATTTTCTTCTCTAATCCCAAACAAGAGAAAATCCATTTTCCCCCTCCATTTTCTCCTCTACTTTTCCCTTCCCCCTAATTTTCTCTCCATCCAAACACTCTGGAAAGACCGTAGGTATGAGAATGGGTCTAAAGCCAAAACAGTAATTTTAGACAGTGATAATAATCTAAAGAAAAACTGAATCTAATTGTTTCTTCTTGTTATCTTGATATTAAATACCTGAAAGATTAATCTTGCAGGTGGATCAAATGGTTATTCATTCTGCTTCTGATCTTCGGCCTCGAACAACTCTCTGTGGGGATTACTTCTATAATTATTTTAGTCGTGGGCTTGACATTTTATTTGATGGACAGGTTTCACCTCATCCCATTCTCACTTATGTACAGTGATGATAATTTACCATGTTGTGATGGCTTTTCTTGTTTCTGTTGTTACAGAGTCACAAAATAAAAAAGTTTGTGTTGCATACCAACTACCCTGGTCACGCTGATTTTAATTCATACATGAAGTGCAATTTTGTTATCTATGCCTCATCAGATTGTAAGCTATCTTCTATTTGCAGTATTTAACATTGATTTTTTATACTGCTAAAACGAGCCATGACTTGTTGCAATGGAAGGCATGAGATCATTTTAATTTTCTTTCCAGCAGTTGGGGGATCTTTTCATGATGCCAATGGCAGCAAACAAAAAGTCATTACACATTCGACAAAGTGGGAACAAGTTAAGGTGGTTTTCTTATGGCTTTCAGCTGTTGTATAATTTGATGAAGACAATGTGGCATGCTTTGATACCAGTTTTTCTTTCGTAATCAATCGAATTCATCTATGATAGCATATGTTTTAATCTTTTAGGAAATTCTTGGTGATTGCGGTCGAGCTGCTATTCAAACACAAGGTTCTACAAGCAACCCGTTTGGGTCTACCCTTGTGTATGGTTATCAAAATATTGCATTGGAGGTGAGTCATTCTATATTCTTGAAGTTTTTACATTTGTAATTTGTAGTTTAATTTAGTGCTTGGCTTTGAAGAGATCCCTAATCTATATTCTGGTGGTGGTAGCAGGTGATGAAAAACGGTTATATTGCGACTATTACTCTCTTCCAGTCATAATAAATGTGGTACATCCTTTTAATCATGTATCTCTTAATTGTCTGAGTGTTCTCCTTTCTTTTTGAGCCAACATATAGGACGAGTTGTTTTCTCTTGCAGATTGCTGTCATATAATAGATCAAGGTAGTTTGCTATGAGCTAGTACAAGACCCATGTCTGCATTTCTCCCGGGCTTCAGTCTAATTATTGCTCTGCTGCATTTATTGACTTATAGGGGTATCACTAGTAGGAATCAGTCCGTGGCCATCCTCAAGAGTTGCTAATTATTCTTTGTTCCTTGGCTTGTTTAAGCAGTTGTCTCGTCGGGTTGTGATTTAACAAGGAGCAGCCAACGTTATTTGTACAGTCCATGTGTAAAATTTTTTTTTTTTGTTTAAAAAACAAGGTTTATTCATGTACATCATGGCAAGGACCAATAATTGTACAGTTAAGTTACAAATTGTACGTCTTCTGTAAACTGTCTATATAGGTATAATTTTCTTAACATGCCAAGTTTTTTTTTTCCCCCTTTTCTTTTCCAAAAGAAACTTGCTATTACCTTGCCTCCGAAGGACTTGCCCTGGTAACTTGAATAAAATTGAAACGTTCCAGAGTTTCATAACCATGAATGAGATTGTGCTTTTGTGCCTTTGTCTTGCTGCGATCATGTGGACGTTATCTGTGATTTAAGGGATCCAAAGTGCAGCCTGTGACAGATGATATACTGGAGAATGAATAACTATATCCTGGCTATTCAGGCAAACATATATCGGTTAAAATTTATCTGTGAACGAAGTGTAAAATTGGAATTTCAAATATGTGTGTTCTGCGTAGGTTAGCGTTGCTACTTTTTGTTTCTTGGGCAAAGCAGCGTGGTGGCTGGTGCTTTTATCCGTACAAACATTTGTAAGTTCCAATGCACCATGCATGTGCCATGTAATTTTTTCGTGAGCGACTCTATGGAGTTTAATATACAACACGGGCATAGTTGAGGGATATATAAAAGGTTGGTTAGGCATAAAACGCAGGACTTCGGGGAGGGCCTCTGAGCTTGCAACATTCCAACGTTGAAGGGAACGCACGCACGCATGCACGCACACACTCCCTCCCTCCAATGGTCACAGCTGATGTGACATCCCTGTTCGCTTGGCACACGAAATCCATGCTCGAACATGGCATCGGGTACGTTTAATTGCAAAGTTCACCCTCCAATGATTACAGCTGATGTGAGATCCCTGTTCGCTTGGCAGTTACTCCCGCTGGTATCGTCGTCTTCGTCAAAAGTAAAATGAACTTTGCGCAGCAGATATCATAGATGTGTCATTTGAAACCTCTTTCCTGCAAAACAAGTTTGGTTTCGTGCAGACCACAAACCATCGGCAAGGTGGAAAGGAAGCACAAAGAGATGCAAAGGCAAAGAACTTTGATAAGGTATCCAAATATGAAACCAACTTGGCAAACAACGGCTTGAAAAACAACAATCTGCAAAATATAAAGTTGTATTTAGTCGGATGATATGATTTAAAGAAGATCAGCTTAAATGAATATAATGCCACTACGTGCCATGAGAAAAGAAAATATAATGAAGTAGTTAGTTTTGATTGTTAATAAATATTTTGCCCCTAAAACAATTGGACAATTATTTTTTACCATCATTATGAACAGTTATAAAATGATAAAATATGTAACGGTTATAAAAATTAAGAAAATATAAGAAATAATTGGGAATAAGAGGAATGGTAAAGAGTTGAGGGAGAAAATACTTTCTCTTCAAGACTATAACTACTTAGTACATATCCTCCGTTCATAGGTATCAAATTACCAAGAGTTACAATGACATAAGTCTACAAAATTGGAACATTTCAAGGTTACATTTACTAGATATCACAAAGCCATCCATTTCAAATTTCAAAATAATATATCATGCTATTTGAAACATCTTCAGCTTGATTGTGAGATTTAGTAATGTTCTTCTAGGCTGCCAATTGCATATTGTAGTTATTTTGCAATACTTTATATTTATCAAGTGTTGGTTCACATTGGTGATTTGACACTATTAGATATGATATTCAAGCAAGATTGAGCTGATGCATTTCGTATATTTTCCATTCCATCTATAATTATATGGTATAATAAGTAAATCAATGTATTTCTTTTAAAATCGTCTTTTTGTTACATTTAAAGGCAAAAGAGAAATATAAGAATTCTATGCAATATTTATCTTCAAATTTCTTTCAATATTAATTTATGTGCATTGTGGGAGAACAATATGAATAGACATTGACATGCGTTGCTCGTTTTCAGTTTGAGACTGTCTAAATGCCAAAAACGACTTTGACAAGGCTATTTTTAATTGAGCATGACAATACTCAAATTTAGATGACACATACGTAAAGAATGGATATCCAAAATTCTAAAATGAATTACATCCCGTATCTGATAGCATCATATCCACCATTATATTACTTTGATCGAAATGGATGGTTTTCTGTCATGTACTCTCTCTATTCAAAATATAAGTACTCTTCCAGTCTTTAATATAAGACCTATTTAACTAATTTGATTAGATTAAGGAAGTTAGGTAAGTTAGTTAATTATAAGAAAAGTGACACATTTTTCCTAAAACACCATAATCATCTTTCTTAATACCTCATCTCCCTCTTTTACTTGATTATGATTGACGGAATATCTGTAGGGGTAATTTAGAGAAAACTGATAAATATGATAAATAATTCTTATATTTAGGATCAAAACCAACTTAATAATTGGGTTCTAGATTAAGGATCGGAGGAGTATTAAAAAACAATATTACTCAATTTAAAAGGTTGATTAAAATTAGTTAAAAATAATAAATATATAAAAACTGTAATTTCTTTTTCTAAAACACCCTCATTTATGGAGAGGCTAAGTGAGAAAGAGAATGAGTAGAAAAAAAGATATGAGATAGATATAATTAATTAGGAGTAAAAATAAAAAAATGCATTAAATGAGCAGACAAATTCAAATTCATGCTTATAAAAAAATCAAGTCCTGCTTATATTTTGAATAAAAGAAAGTAACTTTTAAATGTCTCACTATGGAGATTTACGCTAGACATGAGAATATGATTAGATTGTGGGTTGCGAGCCAACCACCATGACCTGCGAGTTACAAAGTGCAGACTAAAATAGCCTACACCGTGCTGGCAAAATGCCAATCCTAACCTATTATGAGCTGACTTGCCAATTTTTTTTTAAATCAGATTTATTGTTTATATTTATCCCAAAATTCCAAAATGCAATCACAAGCTCAAGCTTATACCACACTCAAAAGGATTAATACATATACAAGACAAACCACTGCAAAGATGACTAACATTCAACATTAATGGATAAAAATCATCAATTTTTTCGAAGTTTAATCTTGTGACCGAATTTGAGTTGATAATAAAAGCCGACATTTAGGTCACCGAATTTAATCTTGTTACTTAGAAAATTTCATCTTAATTCTATATTGATAGAAACAGTAAATTAATCGAAATAATAGTCCCAATAAAGTGAGATTATTGAACATGTCTAGAACATGATAAAGATTATACAGATTGGAATGAAAGAAGAAAAACAAAAGCAGTAAATGACGATGTTATGGAAGGGAAGAAAGAAAACGCAGATACTAGTGAGAGAAGCATAGGAGAAATCAAAGGCGAAGACGGAAGAAGAAGATGCTGTAGTGGGTGAGGAAGATGAGAAGGTGCCAATCGATCAAGAAATAGTGAGAGAACAAAAATTCCAGAAAATTTCAATCAATTTCTTAATGCTATATTGATAGAAACGGTAAAGTAGTAGTAATAACATTCCCAATAAGGCACAGAAATTGGACGTGCATGGTCATCAGATACATACATGGGTGGATGAAATTAAGTAATTAGGAGTTCAGTGCAAGCGAAGTATTAAAAGGACAGAATGTGAATAGGCTCCTCGCTGCGTCCTATTATAAATGTAAATTGCTCTATGGAGACACAAGCAGTAGTCGTAATATGTTAAGAAAACTGAAAGGTAAGAGCAAGGTGTGAGAAAATTTGAAGCTTGAGAAAAGTGGAGAGGAATGGTTAGAATTTGATATTTTAAAGGGTTAAGGTGTGCCCAACATCTCAAAGTATTTTTCTAATTGCACTTGGTGTCTTAAAATTATTTGTGGTGCAATTTTACTTCTAAAGTATTTAAAATGGTACGTCTATATTTATTTCTGACAGAACCATTTTATTTGACTATCAAGTGCTGAGTCAGCTCCATTTTGACCAAAACAATTATGGCATATGAGATCAGATCCTGGCATTAAAGCTGGGAATATGGCTTGGGACTCACGGGCCAACCCACCAACCCACCATAAAAGAGTGGGTTAGGGTTGGCATTTTGCCAACCCGTCAAGGTGCACGTTGTTCTAGCCCTCATCGTATAACCCGCGAGCTATGGCGGGCTAGTCCGCGGGTTGGCCCTCCTAACCCCCCACCTATTTTTTTTTTAAAATTTTTTTTTACATAAATAATATGTTATTATATTTAAAAATTTTCTTCTCTTATTTATATTTCAATTTTCATGTTACATAATACATATCTAAACAAAAAATATTTTTTAAAATAAGCATACTATATTTATAGCAAAAACTTGATAACTAAAATCAAATATAAGACAATATTCATTACGGAAAAAAAGTGTTTTAGAAAAACATGGTGAATGAACTTAAAAAAAAAAAAGATAAATGCACTTCTAATTTATTAAGAGATAGTGTTTTGTATCAAACATGGCATTTGTATGAAAAAAAAATTATAAAATTTATCATTTGATGAGTTGATGTTAAATTTTAATCATATAAAATATTTGTAATGTATTGTTTTATATTGTATTGACTATTTTAAATGTGGTTAAACATAATTTATACTTATAATTACTTTTGAAATTTTAGATCACCATTTATTAATTTAAAAAATTAAATAAAAATAAGATTTGAAAATTGAGAATTTAAAAGAAGAAGAAAAAAAAAGATGGCGGGCTGGCCCACCAACCCACTATGACGGGTTAGGGTTGGGATTTTTTAAGCTCCCCAAAATACGGACTACTCCAGCCCACACTGCATAACCCACGGGTTGTGACGGGCTGGCCCGTATTCCCAGCTATACCCGACGTGTCAAGTTGTTTCTCTTTATTATTACTATTTTTTTCCCTTCAACTCTCTTTCTCTCTCATTAGATTAGGGGTGTATAAGGAGCCTATTTGCTCTTTGCGCCTGTTCGAGCTTACCAAAAAAAAATCAGCCCGGCCCAAAAAAATTTTACCCAAAAAATATAATATATATTAGTTTTTTTCAACAAATATATATTATAATAATTATTATACATATAATAATATGTAGTATAATATTGTTTTTAGCCACTATTCCCTTCTATTTTGGTAAAAACAAAATGGGAGAATTAGGGAGAAAAAAGATCTATTGAAAAGATTTTATAATGTGAAAGAATATAAACTTAAATTTAATAAAGTATAAATAAACCACACTGTGTATGTTTTTAGACTAATTTTTTTAAATGTTAAAAAGACTCAATCTTGGATCCTCCCTTTTTTCTCATCCCTTTCTCTTTGTAAGATACTCATATTTTTCATTTTTCATTTCCAGTTTCCAAATAATTAGAATAAAAATAAAAATTAATATATAATTACATATTCACATAACACATCTATAACCTGATTCATGTATATGGCCTGAGAAGTTCTTATATTGAATTAAGGCAGCTGTTGCTGTAAAATTTGTTTTTAAAAAAGATATGTAATGCAAGCAATTATGAGCTGAAACTTGAGCATGACAAAATTTAAAAGAATGAATGGGATTGACATGCCTTGAACACAAGCGAACAAAAGATAATGTCTTGCTCTTTAACAAGGAAATGTCATGTATTTTTATAACTCGTCTAATTGCCAGACTTTGATCCTCAAGAGAGATGATTGTATTTATTAAATTGAATAGTTGGTATAGCTTGATATTATGTATTTTAACATCTTAAAAGTTAATTATAAATTAAATGAAATGTATTTTTCAAGTATCATTGGATTTTTTTTACATGTAGCATGGACAAGACGTTATCTTAGGCAAGAAAACCTTGCCTACCTAGCCCACTCTACCTGGCCTGTCCTTACCCACCCTAAAATAGTTAGGCTTCTTTGACTAGGGCCAGTCAGCCTTTAGGTTTGTGCATCGCCTTTACCCATGTACACCCCTAACCCGACAGGCTCGCCACTTAAAATCTACCGCTAATGTGCCTCTGGGGGCCATTTAATTTTTCTCAAAGGTATCAATATATAAACTGCTTCATTGATTTTTCGAAATGAAATTATAGATAAAATGTTTGACGTATGGAACCTCATAAGCTTTTGCTGTTTTTTTGGTTTTTTGAGAGATTGGGATAGATAGATAGAGAGAGAGAGCGCGAGAATCAATATGGCTGATAATTGTCGCGAGTGAGCTTCCACTACATAAGTTTGGAGAGCTCAGAAGTAGTGATATGAGGGTGAAGGTTTTGTTGAAGAAGGAGAGGAGGGATTTGGTTGCGGTAGAAATCATCCACTGAAAAAGAGATTGGATTCAAGATTGATAATTGCTCAAAGCTTCTCTCCAAACACTGGGATCCGAGCGTGTTTGGAGAAAATCATCAGTTTTTATGTTGATGCCCTGACAAAAATTAAATAGCTCCAGGAGGTACATTAACGGCGGATTTGAGAGGCAAAAGGTGAGCCCATCGGATTTGAGAGAGAGAGAGTTGAGGAAAAAGAAACAGCAGAAGAAGCAACTTGACACGTCAGCATCTGGTTTCGTCTGCCACATAGGATTATTCTGGTGAAAATGGAGCTCACTCAGTGCCTGACGGTCAAATAAAACGGTTATGTTAGGAATGGATCTTATCATTTTAAATACTCCAAAAGTGAAATTACTCCATAAATAATTTTAGAATATTAGATGTATCCTGAAAAATATTTTAAAGTAACGGGTGCATCTTAACCATATTTTAAATTTCTAATATTAATATATTATATTTAACAACAAATTTAGGGGAAAAAAAATTGGGAGGGTGACCTGCCAACTCGCAACTTATAAGGTTGAAGTAGTCCGTGCATTAGTGGGCTAGCAAAATTACAACCCCAACCTGCCTCTAAATGTTTTACTGGCTCTAATTTGTATTATCATAATTTTTATGTTTCAATTTAAGGATTTGATGAGGCCAAGCGATTGTAGCGTTGAAATAAATAGGAACTACTTATTTTATCTCCCAACTTTATCTTGTTGATCTCTCTCATCCTAATTATTTCTTTTATATATACTCCTCCGGTCCTTAATATAAGACTCATTTAACTAATTTGATTAAATTAAGGAAGTTAGGTAAGTTAGTTAATTATAAGAAAAGTGACACATTTTTTCTAAAACACCATAATCATCTTTTTAATACCCTCTCTCCCTCTTCTACTTGATTATGGGTGATGGAGTATCCATAAGGGTAATTTAGAGAAAATTAATAAATATGAGAAATGGGTCTTATATTTAAACCAAAATCAACTCAAAAATTGGTCATATATTAAGGACCGGAGGAATATTTAATTTCATAACAATAATTTTATTTTAGACAATAAAAATAAATAAATAATTTTTAATTTGAAATAAAATTCTGTTTTTATTTTTAACTGAAATCTTAAGATACGAATAATTTGAAATTTTGAAAGTACACTTTTCGTTGGCCAAAAAAAAAGTACACTTTGAATTATGAATAAACATTCAGAAATTGTATTTAAAAAAAAAAAAAAAAGAACCAGCACCATTTGAAAACTGAAAAGAGAAGAAGGAATTATCTGTTAAGCCAGTATAATCTGATTTAAATGTGCCAAGCAATGAAAAAGAAAGAAGCACACTTTTCTTTTCATTGTTCCCCGTCTTTAATTTCATTTTCCACTTTCCATAAATCCTTTCTTTTTTCCAAAAACAAAATCCTCAAACTTCTTTTCATAGTTTGGATTATAAAATGCGGAATTAAAAATAAATTTAAAATCAATTCAAATACCCATGCATAAAAATATAAAATATCATTAAATAATAATTATGTTAAATAAATATTGGGGTAATGATGTAATTTTACTCTTGATCTTATTTCTTATATGCACTCAATACTTTGATTTTTTAGTAGTACAATTTTACCCATAATTTGTTTTGGATAAAATTGCGCCACAAAAAAGATCGTATGGCACCTTTATCCTAAATATTATAATAAAACATTTTGATTTTTTTCATTACATTCGCCTTTTCTTTAAAATGTTTCTAATATCTTGTAATAAAAAAAATGTTTCTAATATTTACTCATCCATCCAATAAATTACAAATTACAAAAATATTTTAATAATTAAATATTAAATTTAAAAACAATTTACATGAGATAAATTTTAAAATGCACTCAAATTTTCGAAACCAAGGGCTTACAACACGGGATTGAAAGTCGGGTTGGGTCAAAGCACACTGATCCAGGGCTGTAGCTCCTTACTGCTCAACCAAGGAACACATAGCTTTGTCTAATTTGCAGAGTATAAAGGAAACAATGACGCGTAAAGAATCGGTTCTCCATTCGATAATGAAGGTATTTACAACCATGAAAGTCTTCATCAGAGGAAGTAAATGATTGTCTTCTAACAATTACGAGATGCTCTTTTATTTACAGCCGCCACAAACCACAGCTGCAAAACATTGTCACTTTTAACTCCTAAAACATCTAATCTCAAATTTTCAATCTCTGGGGAATAAGATGTACACTTTATTTACATCAATGGCAAATCTGGAAGCTATAATTTCTACCATCATGTGTTGTTTAACACGCCACTAAAAAGGTCTCTTTTCACCTGTTTTGCTTCGGAGGCAGCCAATTGACAAAGCAAGACCTTCGAACCAAGAGCGCAAGCTATCTTACAAATCAGTGCAGAGGTTTAAACTAAGCAAAGTTGTGCAATACAAACATGCGTGGTGTTGAATAACAAAATTGAACTCCTTAAGGCTTCATTTCTGAACCCCATTTGCCAAAGAGGATGTTTACACTTTGCCAACACTGTAACTTGACTACGTGAGAAATATATGACAATTTTTTGGCCCCCATAGATTGATGGCGTAAGATACTTGCAGAAATTGAACTCACTAGTTGCACAAATTATGGCTGCCAAGAACAAAAGAACCATTATGTGCAAATATGCTGGTGTATGCAATTCGTAATGTTAAGATGTTATTAGCTCAACTTCAACTTGACAACAAAACAGACCCATCGAAACCAATGATTTGTACTTTTTTTTAATGCTTTATAAGAATTTACGATCTCTGTTTTGGAAGGATGCAATACTTAGAAGTTTACAAGTTTTTCTTCTTTTCACTGGTGCAAAACCTCTTTTAAGATGTTTTCTAATGGATTCTCCAGCCCCACAACAAATAGGACATTTAATAGTGACCTTGTAACGTTAACTTCTGCAAGCTGCTTGAGGGAAACGAATTTGTTCTGCACGATGTCTCCTGATACGAAGGGACCTCGAGATGATCCTTCAAGGCAGGCTGGGAATCTGACTTGACAAAACGTGACTAAGTACAACAGTGGAACTTGATGCCAAGCATCAAGCAAGGTTGATAACTAGTTCTTCACTAGCCAACCAGTTTAATACTTGGTGGATTGAATCATGACATGGTTCAAATTCCTTTTCTTTTAAATTATATCCCCAAACTCCAGTTGGTCCAGTTCTACAGTGTCATTCCTGTGAATCATGACTCCCTTAGTTATTAAGACCAGTTAACCGAATAAATAAAGTTAATGATTCTATTTTCCTTCAAGCCTGTGAGAATTGAAAAGTGACTAACTATTTATCTTAAGCACGCATGAACTCGGATGGCGATTTCTAACTAGCCGGAGAAAATTGACTTCTTATGCAATCTGACCTGATTATTGGAAGCTTGTTCATGTATTCTCTGAGGCTTCATGTTCAAATCAATCATGTTAGTTCCCATCATGGCATGGCTGTCAGCATCATGTTCAGGTGCTGCAACCACGGCTAACCTATGATTTTGTTTTCTCTCTCCCACTTTTACTTTAGGCAGAGGATTTTGTCCTCTTTTAGTCTCACCAGGTTCCAAAGGCAGTGAAGCTGAGTTTTCTGGAAGACCAGTTTTATCTCCTGGAAACTATGGAGCAAACAGGCACACACACACATATATGAGACAAAAGATGGCAGCAAAATCAGAAATTATGAACAGCTTAAGGTGGAAGGAGAGGCCTACCTCAACTCTCTGCCTAAAAAGAAGATACCTTCCATGTTTTCTTTTGCCGCCAACATGAACCATCATGTCACACTGCAAGCAAAGTGAACTTCCATCTGTCTCGCAATAGAAGAATGCTACATCCAAGTTCAAAAGGCATGACATGAGCTTTGAGGCAGATAAAATTAGGATAAAGATCGAGAAAGGAAACTGTCTACCAGGCGCATTTTCACATATGTCACAGCGAGGCACATCACTAGGACTGGCCAGACCAACCCTTACATGTCGGCTAGCTAGCTTGTTACACATATGAACCTGTCACTCAAATAGATTAAACTCCAAATCATTGCTTTGAGAAATTGACCAGGATCAACGTTACCAGTCACCAGAAAAAATGACCTTTGATTTAGACTTCAAATCTACACAAGTTCAATAAAAGACCTATTCAAATATGTATATGAAGCAACACAAAAGCCGGGTGGCCAAATTGCAAGTCCCTCCTTTTATGGCAGAAGAGAATATCTCTTAAGTGCTCAATTCCTCTCTGTCAACGGATTTTTTCCCCCACGAATTTCATTTCTTGTCGTCATATTGATTTCATCATAATGATGAGCCCAACATTATTGTAAAAATAAAAAACAGTACGATAGCACTGGAAATAGACAGAGAGAGAAAATTAGAAAGAAGAAAAGAGCTTTTCTCGATAGTCCATTGCTCTTGAACTAGTATAACAGTCAACTTTGGCTTATTTAAAAGGATCTAGAGTCATGGAATTGTTTTGTTAACCGATTCGATGGTTAAAAGGATTTTAGAAAAGAAAAAGAAAGGAAAAGAAAAAATCCACCTTCTCGTCACAGGCACGGCAGAGAGCGGCCTCATCGGCGGCGCAGAAAACGATAGCGGCGGCGCTCTCACAAGCGTCACAAAGCGTTCTCATAATTGAAAACTGCTGCCAGTTTCATTGCTTGAAGCATGAAATACAAGAGAAGTGAAGGAAGTCAGAAGAAAGAAGCTGGATTTGCAAAAGCGGGAAGGAGAAAAGAGGCAGACAGAAGAAGACAGAATTTCACCAAATCCATGCGGGTATGATAGTTCTGTTTTTGAGGGAAACGTATGTTGGGTGGCTGGTGTTCCAAGCTGATGATGATGGGGAGACGCGATGCTTATTTGATTAGGGCGGAGGAATTTGCAGGGGGGACCTTGAAGCCGAGTGTAAAGGCAACAACAAAAACCACACAGTATTTTATAAATGTCAATGAGAGGCTCAATAAACGAAGACACAATCAATGAGCGTTTGTCAGTTCTGTTCAACTCCAACCTAACTTCACAGCCACAAATCCAAACGCACTGTGGGGTTGACAACTCCCCGCCCTTCGTTCTCGCCCCCCAACTTTAATTTGGATCATACCAAATACCAACTTCTCACAGGCCAATTCCATTACTATTTTTTCAGTCCAAAAAAATAAAATTCCATTACTATTTTGCTGGTAAAAAAAAATCCATTACTATTTTATCTTTCTTAGCTTTTTTTAAGTTTTTTTTTAAAAATAATTGCTTCATCTTATAAAATATAAATTCATTAATTTTGTTTTAAGCATATATATATATATCTTTCTATTGGATGCAGTTTTGTTTGAAATATTATCAGACACTGAATATAAATCTTTCTTTTCAACGAGCATTCAAACCTTAATCTTTCATGTTGTAATCATTAATTTTGACCCATATCCTTATGATGTATATATAAATAGAATGAAGTATTATCAGGCACTAAATGTAAATACTTTTTTCGGCAAAAATTTAAACATTAATCAGTCACCAGTCATGTTGTAATCATTAATTTTGACCCATATCCTTAATTATAATGCATACACAACTCGCTAACCTTCTTCTATGTTATTCACTTTTTTCATGATAAGGTTATGCTGTTAATTAAAATTAAAGATATAATACTATCTCTAATCTTGAATATATAAGAGTTAAATAATTAATTTATACTACCCCTGATCCTTAATATAAGAATCAGTTGACTAATTTGAGTAGATTAAGAAATTATTATAAATTTGATGCATGGAGTGGTTGGATTTGGAGGTTTGAGGCTTAAAAGCACTAAGATTTCTGATTGGAGGTCTTGACCCTAGGCATTTTTTAAGCAGTCTTGGAAATCAAGAATTTTAGAGGACCAAATGATCTTATCTTTGATTAGTTCTTTTTAAATTAACAAATAAACATCTCAAGCTTTTTAAAGAGTCTTAATTTGTAATTTTTGGAGGTGTGTAGACTTACTTGTGAATTTTTACAATTGGGTTTTTTCTTGCTATGTGACATTTGCTATGAGTTAGCTATAGCGAACACCATAGTGAATGGCTTGACAGCAAGGACACTTTTTTTAAGTGCCATTCAACACACAGTGAACGTGGCTCGAACTAGCTTTTAAAATCAGTTTCATACGCGTTTTTAAGATAATTTAGCGTGGTGGAATATTGGGAATCTACTAGGACTTGTAGATTTTGGTCCTTATGAGTATATTTGAACTTTCAGACATCAAAGTAAATATTTCTAACCTTTTTTTTTTTACCCTTTTTCTTACATTTTTTAAGATTGAGAAAGTTGAATTTTAGGATTCTTCAATGATTTCAAATGGGCTAAGGTTTTGACTGATTATTTTAAATTTAAATTATTTCAATGGATAATTTCAAGTGTTTAATCAATTTAGTTTTCTTGAGTTTGGAGTTTGGAAGAATTTGAACCTAGATTTTGTGATTTTTGGGAGGTTTATGATGGTTAATGATATTATAATAACTCAAAATGAGTTTTGACTATCAGTTATATTATTACAAGTTAGAATTGATATTTAATCGGTTTAGAATATTGATTTAAGTTTATTTTCATATTCGGGTATTTTTTATGATGAATTTAAATTGAAAAAATTGGGGTTTTTAATCAATTGGTGTAATTGGGAGTTTATTAGGATTGTGTATTAAGTTTTGAATTGGTCAATTTGAAGTTAAGAGGAGTTTTTGGTTGAGTTAGGATTTTAAGTCCTAATTATCATTTTTAACTACTTGATTAGTTTGTTAACTGGTATGTGGTGATTGTGTAATTGTGTAAATTGTTTGGAATTGGTGTTATTGTGCTCAGGTAACATGTTTGCGGTAATTGACCCTTGCTTAGACGAAAAGCAACCACTTTCCACTCATTATATATGCTAATAGGTTGTTTGTAAGTGATTTTATTGCTTTGAAACTATGAAAGGTATTTTGGATTATATTTCAAATTATGTTGATATAATGGAATTAAATAAGTCATGTGGAACTACACGCAATCCTTTGAGTTCATGATATCATGTTATAACTATAGGTTTTGATTTGTAAATGGATTATGTGATTTGGAATTGATGGAATACATTCTTGAGTATGATGCATACAATGGGAATTGGTGAGTAATATATGACTGTTATCTTCACGTGATGAATGCCTCAATTAATGTATAATAATTGGCTCCTTACATTCCCTCAAAAATAAGAGAACAGCCTCTTGGTATAGTCCCTCCAGAGTGAGGGACAAACCTTGGGATTTCTTTATATCCCTTATAGTGAATGATCACCTTTTTGGCTCTTTCTCTTAGAGTAAGAGATTGGTTTTCTGGGTTTTTACTTCTCCCATAGTGAGAGAAGGCAATTTTAGGGATTGCATATGCATAATGGCATTGCTTTATAAACTATGAATTCCAGGAATTGATTTATGAGTTTCAGAACTGTTGTTATCTGATATATTTATATATTTTTATCTATTAATTCTTAATTATTTCACTTGACACCTTCACAAGTACATATTAGTATGTATGATGAGTTGGACTATTGGTTACTGAGGTTTATGTCTCATCCCATGGTTATTGATGTTTCTAAGTGAAAGTTATAGGGTCGCACTGTCAGAGAAGAATTCAGAGGCCTAAGCTTTCATAACTTCTAGTACTGCTTTCGTATTTTTTATATGTAACGATAGATTGTATATTGTCACCTAAAGCTTCTTTCTTTTGCATACTCTATATTGTTTGGATATTTGACTATGGAATTGTACTTTGTTTATTGGATTGTTGGGATTGAGTGCTAGTAGTAGGCCAGAGACCTTAGGGTGATGCATGAGTATTATCCGTAAATCCACACTGATTGTGTTGATATATTATAAGTATTATTCGGTAACTTGGTTGTGAAATGAGCTTTGGTTTTTGATACTCAGAAACCCATCTTGAGATGTTTATAAATGTGTTATTTATGGTAGATAAGGGCTTATTTCCCATTATCATGTTAGTGGGACTAAACTCTTTTTTAACATCGCTTCGCATGTTCAGGTGATATGAAATTTTTACATTCATGTATACTTTCAAGAGGAGATTTAATTCTTCTAAACGTTAATTTGTATGAATATTAACAAGGAGTTTTAAATATCTATAATAGACCTTCTAAGTCATTAATTGTTTCTTTTCTATTATGAATTTAATTTGAAATGAGTTAAATCTTTTCTACTATAGTAGCTACTTTAATCATTTTTCTATAGGAATGATTAAAAGAGCTTTAAAGTAAGTAAATTTTTAGTTTTAGGAGGTGGATTTTCTTTACACCCGAAATTCAGCTCTCCTAAACTTTTAGTAGTAATAATAAGAAAAAAAGCCACTTAATCTTAGTTACCAGTTGAGTCCCAATTCTTGAAATTTATAAATGGTGTGATTGGATATAATTTTAGTGGATATGTTGAATTATATTGATATGTGAATCTCTTATGCAAGATAAAGTATAAATTTTAAATTTAAAAGAAAAGACACGTAGGTGAAACATAAATTTTAGGATTAAATTCTCTCCAAATCTTTATATTTTTAATGAGTTTGGATTTTAATTCTTGTACTTTTTTATTGTTTTTGTTCATATATTTTACACAGTCTAAAATATTAGTTCTTAGGAAGAATTAGAGAGCGAGACCTAATATGAATAATATTTATTGAAAAGGATCTTAAAAATTATAATTGTTTAGAAGGATCAAATACCAAAATATAAATTTAAAAATATTGTTTTGCTCCTAACTAAATCTCTGATATCCTCTCTCACCACATCCTATAATTATCCTTTTTTAAATGAAATAAATACTAAGGTACAAATTTGTCCTGAAGTTTGTGCCTAGGAATACTGGGTATCTGGAAGTATTTTTTGACTCAATAGCACCCTAGAAGTTTCCAAATCATAGCAATGTCGCCCTGGCTGTTATCAAGGTTAAGTTTGTCTGTTAGTTGATCAACTATACTGAGTTGGCATGTTCACGTGTCATCCATATTATTTTCTTTTTGAAGTTAAGTGTAAATTTGTCTCAGAAGTGTTTACTCATGAGCACTTGGTATCCACAAGTTTTCAAATTATAGCAATATTACCCCAACTGTTATCCATGTTAAATTTTATCATTAAATAACCAAATATGCTGAGATGGTAGATCTACATGTGATCCACCTCATTTTTTTTTTGGGGAATTTCATTGTAGGACCGCAGAAGACAAATAATCTCAAAGAGCCCCCAAAACTTTCTGAAACCTCACTGCAGGACCAAGGGACCAATCTGATATTAATTTTTAGAGTGAGATTACAATAATACCCCTCCCTTTTTATTTTATTAAAAAATAAATATTTACCGAAGTTACTGTTCCGGCCACCGGCGCTCAGGTGGCCACCGTGGGGGTCCGGTTATCGGTGGCCGGAACAGTAACTCCGACGAGACCTCCGGTGGCCGAAGTTTTTTTTGTTTAAAACAAAGTGGCCAGGGGAGGGTTTGAACCCAGGACCCCTTGGCACACCAAAAGACTTGTAACCACCAAGCCAAGCAACCCATTCAATCATAAAATGCAAATAAAACTATATATAACAAAATAAACGCAACAGTCAAATGTAAGTGAACAAGTGAAATTAGACGATTTACAAGTGGAATTCAGAAATTTGCAACAAAAATTAGGCAATTTACAAATAACATAATAGAAGTCATAACCCAAAATGCAAGTATTTAAGTACAAATGAGCAAGTAAATTTTGAAGATTTACAATAAAAGTTTATGGATTTACAACCCAAATTTGGCAAACACAAAAGAATTCACAACCCAAAATGTAAGTGTTTGAGTGTAAGTGAACAAGTGAAATTAGACGATTTACAAGTGTAATTCAGCAATTTACAACAAAAATTAGACAATTTACAAATAACATAATAGAAGTCATAACCCCAAATGCAAGTGTTTAAGTGCAAATGAGCAAGTGAAATTTAAAGATTTACAATAAAATTTTATGGATTTACAACCCAAATTTGGCAAACACAAGAGAATTCACAACTCAAAATGTAAGTGTTTGAGTGTAAGTGAACAAGTAAAATTAGACGATTTACAAGTGTAATTCAGCAATTTACAAACAAAAATTAGACAATTTACAAATAACATAATAGAAGTCATAACCCCAAATGCAAGTGTTTAAGTGCAAATGAGCAAGTGAAATTTGAATATTTACAATAAAATTTTATGGATTTACAACCCAAATTTGGCAAACACAAGAGAATTCACAACTCAAAATGTAAGTGTTTGAGTGTAAGTGAACAAGTGAAATTAGACGATTTACAAGTGGAAGTCAGCAATTTACAACAAAAATTAGGCAATTTACAAATAACATAATAGAAATCACAATCCCAAATGCAAGTGTTTAAGTGCAAATGAGCAAATAAAATTTGAAGATTTACAACAAAAGTTTATAGATTTGCAAGTACAACAAAAGTTTATAGATTTGCAAGTGAAATTGTTGAATTTCACTTGCTCATTTACACTTAAATACTTGTATTTGGGGTTGTGAGTTCCATTATGTTATTTGTAAATTGTCTAATTTTTGTTGTAAATTGCTGACTTCCACTTGTAAATCGTCTAATTTCACTTGTTCACTTACACTCAAACACTTACATTTTGGGTTGTGAATTCTCTTGTGTTTGCCAAATTTGGGTTGTAAATTCATAAACTTTTATTGTAAATTTTTAAATTTTATTTGCTCATTTGCACTTAAATACTTGCATTTTGGATTATGACTTCTATTATGTTATTTGTAAATTGCCTAATTTTTGTTGCAAATTTATGAATTCCACTTGTAAATCGTCTAATTTCACTTGTTCACATACATTTGGACTGTTGCGTTTATTTTGTTATATATAGTTTTATTTGCATGTTATGATTGAATGGGTTGTTTGGCTTGGTGGTTACAAGTCTTTTGGTGTGCCAAGGGGTCCTGGGTTCAAACCCTCCCTTTGCCACTTTGTTTTAAACAAAAAAAACTCCGGCCACCGGAGGTCTCGTCGGAGTTACTGTTCCGGCCACCGTGACCGGACCTCGACGGCGGCCACCTAAGCGCCGGTGGCCGGACCTCCGACCTCCGGTGGCCGAAACAGTAACTCCGGTAAATATTTATTTTTTAATAAAATAAAAAGGGAGGGGTATTATTGTAATCTCACTCTAAAAATTAATATCAGATTGGTCCCTTGGTCCTGCAGTGAAGTTTCAGAAAGTTTTGGGAGCTCTTTGATGTTAATTGTCTTCTGCGGTCCTACAATGAAATTTTCCCTTTTTTTTTCAAGGTGAAGATTTAGCATCAACTGTAATAAAATCATTGCTTTTATGCTTTCCAAAGCCATGGCTACTCTGAAATCAACCTCATCGTTTACATCTTTCAAAACTTCTCAAGAGCTTCTCCTCTATGTATATTACTTACTATATTTTTATGCTATACTTTTGTTTTTATAAAAAGTACTAAACTAAGAGTGAATGACGAAATAATAGATATGTGGACAGAGTTGTTTTTGTGTGTAAGAAAATGGCATTAGGGTTATTAACTAGGAATGAAGTAGATAACCTGAAGAAAAAAAAAATGGATCACATATGGACCTACCAGCTTAGCATATGTGGTTAGTTAATGGTCAAACTTAACATGGATAACAGCGAGGAAAATATTGCTACAATTTAAAACTTTTGGATACCCAACGCTCTTGAGTAAAACGTTTCGGGGCAAATTTGCACATTAACTCAAAGAAGATAATGATATGAATGACATATGGACCTGCCAACTCAGTATAGTTGGTCAACTAATGGTCACACTTAACTTAAATAATGGCCAGGGTGACATTGCTGCAATTTGAAAACTTCTAAGGTGACATTGAGCCAAAAAATACTTCCCGATACCCAGTGCTCCTGAGAGCAAACTTTCAAGATGAATTTGCACATTATCCCATAAAATAATAATGACTTATTCATATTAATTCAAACTAATTAGAATTACAAAGGCAAAACCAATTCTAATTAATCAAATTAAATTAATGACCAACACTAATTAATTTATTTTTCCATCAATTTTAATCAATAAAATTTGTTTAGGCTTTTTGAATAATGAACTTACCAAGTCATAAAATTCAACCATATTTTTATTTATTTATTTCATACTCTCATTTTATTTCTTTTTTTAAAAAAAAACCAAAGTACTCTTATTTTAATCAGGACATTACAAATTTATGAACCCAATCCTTAGAAATAAATTGAATCATATTGGCTAATAAGATTACAAATTTCAAATAAAAAGTAACATATAAAAGTCATTATATCAACAGGTATTTATCGTAATAAAAGTAGCTATAATAGCTTGAGTGGCATAATTCAAATTTGAGTCTACCTAAATATAAAAGATAAATTGAAAGAGCTATCTCTATTTAGGTTTGATAAATTAATTTGACCTAATAATACCAAGTATCAAATGTTGAATAAAAGAGCTTTTTATTTGGGTTTAATGTTTACTATATTTTTTCCATATATATTTTTTCTTAATAGATTTTCATCGTTCAATTTCGTACATAAAAAAGCTGGAACCTGCATTATATTAATAATTAATGATATCAAAGTCCAGAAAAACATACATGACATGATAACATTTACCATACGATATGAATATATGAAGAGTAACATTCATAAAAAAAAATTGCTACAATATTTTTTTTTTACTTTTATAAGTTATGAATAAGTTATATATTATATATTATTATATTATTTTTAAATTTTTAATCGTATTATTTAAGAGGATTCAATTTAATGCTAAATTGGGATTATAAGGCATGCAACAGAATAATAGTATGAAGTAAATAAATAAATAACCATTAAACTTTATATTCCCTCTGTCCTTTTTATAAGCAACAACTATCATCCCTCTCTTGTCTCTAAATATAAGCAACATTTACAAGTTGTTTTAAATTTTTGTAACAAATTTCCTATTTTACCCCATTAATTACTTATTTTAATATTTAATATATTTATTATCTCATTTTTCAAATTATTATCTTTTTCCATCACACATTCTCTCTCTTTCATAATTCCCTTTATCATAATAAATTTTTATTCTATTTTCCTACTCTCTCTCCCCCATAAATAAGAGTATTTTGAAAAAAGAATTTTTAATTTTTACCTATTTGTTGTCTTTAACTAACTTTTTCATTTGCATAATGGAATCCCATGTTACTTATAAAAAGATATAGAAGGAGTAACTTTAATAGGCTCATTATTCCAAAAAGCCAAAAATAAGAGTTTTGTTGATTAAAAATTGATGGACAAATAAATTAATTAGTATTAATTATTAATTAAATTGTATTAATTAGAATTGCTTCATGCCTTTGTAATTCCCATCAGTTTGAATTTTTGATAATTTCATTGAAAAATAGGATAATTATAGGATGCAGTGAGAGAGAATATAGGATATTTAATTAGGGACAAATTATTATTTTTAAACTTATATTTTAGCAGTTGGTCTTTCTAAATAATTACAGTTTTTAAAATCCTTTCCCATAAATATTATTTAGAATAGGCCCCTCTCTAATGCTCCCTAGTTCTTGTAGTTTATCAGAATTTGGATATAAATTTAATGATATTACCTTTGCTAATATGGTGTTGACACTATTAACTATTAAGCATCAACTATTAACTACAACTAATGTTGCTTAAACGTGGGAACCAAAATCAAAATTCTTTTTTTCCCCCAAAATCAAAGATACAAGAATTGCAACAAGAAGCAACATCTAAACTTAGTTTCTTTTATCAACCTCCTCTCGCTTAAAGAAGGTGGTTGATCTAGAATATAAAAGTTATCTTTCATGTGATGGAAAAGTTTAGCTAAGTAATCAACAGTAGGAATAAAATCTGTAGGAGAATGTATCAGTACAACCTTCCAAAATCATAATCCTTTAAAAATATAATGATTAAAGCCAAAAATCATTAAAAGTATAGACAACAAAATCAAAATTTCTTAAAAAAGTATGTATCAGGAGCTGAGTTTACAACAAATGGTTGAATAGGACCAATGTGTGATACCAATATACCATTCTGGAAATTTCTCTGGGCTATCTCGCTTTCTCCGAAACACTTGCTTTTAATGTGGAATTTATTTAAGAAAGCGCCCCCATCTGAAGTTGTCCAACATCATCATATCAGAGCTCATAATTTTTGTTTATTTGGCCGCGATGCTGAGGAATATATCCTTGGGTCGTATCTCTTTTGGGTGCCACATTACTCGAGCGGCTTGGTTTGGTTGCCTTAACATAAGGTCTCCGTCTGGAGATATTGATCAATCATTGCACTGGCTCGAATCTGCCCTCTTGAATCTCCAGCGAGATCATCTAAAGCATTATCATCCTCATTAACCCGCTGTGGTGTAAATTAAAAGAAATTTCATTTTGGATAATGGGTGGACACTTACCCCAACAAAGCTCATTCAAGATGTCTTTGGACCACTATCGTTTACTGATCTTGCTTTTTGAAGCTCACATTCGAAGCCTGGCCCTCTTCCTTCGAATAAATTAAGTGTGAAACAAGATCAGTGCCCGTGGAGTATTCTACTGTCCAAAAAGAAAGTTGATCCGCAGGTTTACCGTTTATATATATCTGTCTCTATGATCTTCCTTTGCAGGCCTTTGAACTGGGAACGTACTTGGGTAGCAACCAGAAATTTCCAGTTTGCCGTCTCAGAGCCTCGCTTTATTGGATCTTCAACTCCAGTCTCTTAAATCATGAGCTCAAATCTTTGCACATTGCTTCTGCTGGAAAGGATGTTCTCAACCTCAACAAATTGACGCTCATCAGACTAATAAGCTCTTACCTACTTTCAATCGTGTTTCATTTGATATCATAGACAGGAAACCTTTAATAATCTTGGCTCTCATTATCGTTTCCTGTTATAGCGTTTAATATGTAATGACCTTTTTATATTAATATCATTTTGCCTTTATCTCGGGGAAAAAAAAAAAAAGTGGCCGTGTTATTTACAATTCACGAATAAAATTCTTTAATTCATAAAGCAGCAACTCCAGTTTAATTATCAGGCAACAAAAAGGTCCAGTTTAGTTAATTGCAAGGGGCAGCAAATTTTAAGATCCACTGAGGTAGGTACCTACCCAGATTAAATCCTCCCTCGATTTCATATGCATGCTAAATGATATTCTTATTCCAATCCTTAGAGGCTTATCCAAGCCATAACTTCACACGCAAATTTATTGATCCAATTTTATATGCCTAACAAGCTAAGCAGCAGAGGTAATAGAAGCAAATCAACTGTGTTGACAGTACAGGGTAAATATTACAGCACAAGAACACCACATATATATATATATATATATATATATCACAATTTCTTGCAACCTGAGCAAAGACAATACATTTTATATTTTTTTTTGGTCTGCCTTTTACTTACAAACCATATGCACAAGCACGTACGAATGCCCTCTGGGACATGGTTGGAATCAACAAACAACTTATAATGTTTTGTGTGTTCTGAAATGGTGTGTAAATGAAGAAGGACGGGCTGACAAAAGGAAATGGAATTAGAAGGAGAAGTTCAACAACTCCATGCTCAAGCTCTCCATCATCACGTTCTCCATGAACAATCCGCATTTGGCTGGAGGCTTCTTGAAGCTGAAGCTCTGGCCACGAGGCTTGAAGGAGCAGGACGAGATGGGGAGGATTGGGATGTTCTCGCAGTTGCAGAGCTCAATCATGTAGCCATCTGGGTCGTGGAAGAACACCTGATCCACCTTGCTGTCTTCTTCATCCCCCTCCACCACCGCCGTCACGTACCTCATCCCCAGCTCCTCGAGCCTCCTCTTCACCAGCTCCACGTCCGTGCACTGGAAGGAGATGTGGTTATCCCTTGGGTTGATGGGCCGCACTTCATTCATGCACGCATCAAACACATCCTCACTGTCTGGATTCTCGATCAGTGAATCCCAATACCGTAATTGTACACCTGTGCCACAAATATCATGGATGGAGATGATGTATATTGGTCTGAAATAAGCTAATTGATAAAAGGGAAGATATGAGAGAGACAGAAAGAGCGCAAGCTAGCTAACCAGGCGCCGTTGAACTTGAAAGAAGAGGGACGCTTGATGAGAACGAAGCCCAAACGTCTTCATAGAACCTCACAGAGTCCCACACGGATCTGCATAACAGGGACACATGATTCAGCGAGAGCAGGGGAAGTGCTTCCTGGCTGCCTATTTCCTCGATCTCCATATTGCTCTCTCTTTATCTTTGAGTTTGCTGTGAATCCTATTGCCAGATTTAGTTCTTATATATACCCAGCAATTCGTACGGTCATATTCAGCGGGAACTTTCCACGAAAATTCTTTTGATCCATGGAACCATACATAGGATGATGATGCTGCGCCATACTACTCATTAGCACATACATGTCATAGAATTAAGCTCGATTTTTCATGCTCTGTACTTGTTTGTTCGCTTCTACTCACAGCACTCGATATTTAGTCGAGCACACCCACTCCAAAACGCTGAGAAATTTCTCCGATGCTTCCCACTAATTTCTAGGAAGCCCACTAGAGTCTTTCTATTCTGTTACTTTTTACCCCTTGAACTCAGTACCCTCATAAAAATCAACGCAACAGATCATTACAATCTATATATATGTAGAATGTCCATGATGTGCTCATTTCATTTCGATACTCCTCCATTCCGAGACGAATAATCAAATTCGTTGATATGTTAATTAGTTAAGAACAACTAATGTGTAAAAGTATAAATTTTTTTTCAATCCCTCATTAATAAAGAAGAGAACTAGAAAACAATGGTAAATTATTAAAAGATAAGAAGTAGAAGGAGAGAGTGTGTGAGTTGAAACAATAAATAGGTAAAATAGAAATCAACTAAAGACAATTTTTGTGTCTCTTATTATAGGAACATGCCATGAACATCAAATGTCTCTTATAATAAGGAACGGATATTTCTAACTAAAATAAAATTGAATTGAAGTGATTTAATTTAGTTTTGGTCCTTTAGTTCAATTTACCTTTTGGATATATTTAGGCAACCGTATGTTAGTTAAAATATTCAAAAATATTATATTATTGATAGCATAATGCATCTTTCATCAACCATTACCAATGACTAGCTTTTTCTGCATAAGCAACACCATCTAAATGATTAAACCAGTGTGTAGAAATTGAAAGCTCTTTAGCACTCAAAACTATAGGTGTTCAGCTTGTCCTGTCCTGATCATTCATAATGGGACGGAAGGTAAAAAAAATTTTTAAGATGGGACTACTATGGGATGGGACGAGATGCAAGACGGAGTTGTCCCGTCCTGTCCAAGAGTAATTTTTTTAAAAAAAAATATCTATTAATAATTATTATTAGATTATTCAATGCATTTATTAATAATAATAATTATTATTTTTATAGTGATTTTCAACCTTAAGTTGCAGTATTATCTCAATAAAATCACCTTTCTCAATAAAATGATTTATAAAACCATTATGTAATGTTTCTTTTACGATATTATTTTACATTGTTTTTTTTACATCTTTTTTATACTATATAATTGAACTTTTACATAATTTTTTTATATGTTTTATCTTAGAATCAAAAAAAAATATTATAACATAAAAAATTTTATACAAAAAATTATAATGTTTTTTTAAGAAAGGGAATAGGACGTCCTATTCCCGTCTCGGTTTTGTCCATGTCCCAACAGGATCCGGACAAATCTAGGATGAGACGGGATACAGACAAAAATCTCATCTCATTCCTGTAAACCAAGACAGACCTGTCCCAGTCCTGTCCGTCCTGTGAATAGTTCTACTCGAAACAGCAGAGTTCAAAACCTAATCACAATCCAAAGGCTTATGTTCAAAAGCAAAAAAAAAAGGAACAAAAACTTCAAACTTCTGCTGCTAGCATATATCTAGCGTGCGTTCAATGCATTCATGGGTCGAGTCCAAACAAGATCCACTATCCGTTTCTTGAGCTTCTAAGGCTGCATGTTGCTTTATCAAAAGAAAAAATGACTCTTCAAATGTTCATTATATACTGGCCACGGACAGGCCCATGATCGTTCCAAGGTCTAGTGCCACAAAGTTTCTTCATCGAGATGTATAGGCTGGTGAGTGTTGGAAGATCATTGATATATTACTTGTAATTAATACTTATAACTAGGAGGGTACTATTATATATGGCATATTACAAATAATATAGTCTCGTTAGTGGCCTAAATGGATATATAGCGTATATCGAGCTTGAATGGTTCTGGGGCTTCCAAAACACCGTGTCTTCAACTGTTTTTGGCTCTGAGCCTCTCACTAAACCCATTTACTCTAGATACATTTCTCAATTGGCAAATTCTAACGACAAGCCATTGTTTCTTGTTGACACATTAGCCCTTGTAATTTACTTCACTCTTTGTTTTTTTTTTTCCTGATATACTGGAAGGCATCACTCTTTTTGGTGATATTGTGTTTTATATTTCTAATTCTAAACGTCCTCCCCTTTTTTTTTTTTTTTTCGAATGCACTTGGAGCTTGATGGGCTCTGTTTTAGAAGTTTGTAAAAGAAAATTTTTTCTCCCTAGAAAAAATAATTTTAGGCATTCTTTTTTAACTATTTTTTCGAATGCATTCTTTCTAATTTTTAAATTTTTTTTTAACTCAAGTATGAAAATATTCAATGCAAATTCTATACTCAAGTGACACCCAAATTTGTCCAATACTTATATCAATGTCCACTGCTTATACTCAAGTTTACCGTTTGACCTGATACATAGCAAGGACAGAATTTTCGCCCTCACGCAGATGGAAAAGCTTCCGACTTTTTTTTTTTTTTTTTGGGATAAAGTAAACAAAATGACACTAACTAGTTAGAAGTTTTACCAAGAACTCAAATGTGGTAGGATCACCGTGGCCTCCTTGTCCTTGCCTCTGCATTGCCTCACAGTTTCAAGCTAACAATTTATATGACCTTCTGATTCTAATGCTTGTGGTGAGAGAAAGATTTGAATTTTGAATATGAGATGAGAGATAAGGACGGCGAAGACATGGGTTAAAGTCTTAAAGACATCTAAGATGCGAAAGGGATCTGGGGAGGGGAAAGATGATCAGAGGAACAATTAAAGAATCTGAGCAAGTTTTCTTTCTTTCTGAAAGAAATTGTGAAGAAGAAATTATAGCCTTGGGGAAAGGAAAAGGAGAAGAGGAAGTCTATTAGTATTTGCTGAAGACAGAAAGAAGACAAGAAAAAACTGGAAAAGGAGAGGGCATATAAAAGGCGGCAGAATAATTTTAGGGGAACAAAAATTGATGTGACAAAGGATCCCTTTTTGAGAAGGGAAAAGTTTAAGACCAACCGGGCCTGCATTCGGTGCTCATCACTTGATGAGCACCCAGTTCTCATCAAGTGTGAGAAATCGGACCGTCCAGATCTAATCTGGACGGTCCAGATTTAATACTTT
>NW_021635890.1:0-50917 GCF_004799145.2 Neltuma alba | reverse complement strand
AAGGTGGAAGGAGAGGCCTACCTCAACTCTCTGCCTAAAAAAAAGACCTTCCATGTTTTCTTTTGCCGCCAACATGAACCATCATGTCACACTGCAAGCAAAGTGAACTTCCATCTGTCTCGCAAGAAGAAGAATGCTACATCCAAGTTCAAAAGGCATGAAATGAGCTTTGAGGCAGATAAAATTAGGATAAAGATCGAGAAAGGAAACTGTCTACCAGGCGCATTTTCACATATGTCACAGCGAGGCACATCACTAGGACTGGCCAGACCAACCCTTACATGTCGGCTAGCTAGCTTTTACACATATGAACCTGTCACTCAAATAGATTAAACTCCAAATCATTGCTTTGAGAAATTGACCAGGATCAACGTTACCAGTCACCAGAAAAATGACCTTTGATTTAGACTTCAAATCTACACAAGTTCAATAAAGACCTATTCAAATATGTATATGAAGCAACACAACAAGCCGGGTGGCCAAATTGCAAGTCCCTCCTTTTATGGCAGAAGAGAATATCTCTTAAGTGCTCAATTCCTCTCTGTCAACGGATTTTTTCCCCCACGAATTTCATTTCTTGTCGTCATATTGATTTCATCATAATGATGACCCAACATTATTGTAAAAATAAAAAACAGTACGATAGCACTGGAAATAGACAGAGAGAGAAAATTAGAAAAAGAAGAAAAGAGCTTTTCTCGATAGTCCATTGCTCTTGAACTAGTATAACAGTCAACTTTGGCTTATTTAAAAGGATCTAGAGTCATGGAATTGTTTTGTTAACCGATTCGATGGTTAAAAGGATTTTAGAAAAGAAAAAGAAAGAAAAGAAAAAATCCACCTTCTCGTCACAGGCACGGCAGAGAGCGGCCTCATCGGCGGCGCAGAAAACGATAGCGGCGGCGCTCTCACAAGCGTCACAAAGCGTTCTCATAATTGAAAACTGCTGCCAGTTTCATTGCTTGAAGCATGAAATACAAGAGAAGTGAAGGAAGTCAGAAGAAAGAAGCTGGATTTGCAAAAGCGGGAAGGAGAAAAGAGGCAGACAGAAGAAGACAGAATTTCACCAAATCCATGCGGGTATGATAGTTCTGTTTTTGAGGGAAACGTATGTTGGGTGGCTGGTGTTCCAAGCTGATGATGATGGAAGACGCGATGCTATTTGATTTGATTAGGGGGAGGAATTTGCAGGGGGGACCTTGAAGCCGAGTGTAAAGGCAACAACAAAAACCACACAGTATTTTATAAATGTCAATGAGAGCTCAATAAACGAAGACACAATCAATGAGCGTTTGTCAGTTCTGTTCAACTCCAACCTAACTTCACAGCCACAAATCCAAACGCACTGTGGGGTTGACAACTCCCCGCCCTTCGTTCTCGCCCCCCCACTTTAATTTGGATCATACCAAATACAACTTCTCACAGGCCAATTCCATTACTATTTTTTCAGTCCAAAAAAATAAAATTCCATTACTATTTTGCTGGTAAAAAAAAATCCATTACTATTTTATCTTTCTTAGCTTTTTTAAGTTTTTTTTTAAAAATAATTGCTTCATCTTATAAAATATAAATTCATTAATTTTGTTTTAAGCATATATATATATATCTTTCTATTGGATGCAGTTTTTGTTTGAAATATTATCAGACACTGAATATAAATCTTTCTTTTCAACGAGCATTCAAACCTTAATCTTTCATGTTGTAATCATTAATTTTGACCCATATCCTTATGATGTATATATAAATAGAATGAAGTTTATCAGGCACTAAATGTAAATACTTTTTTCGGCGAAAATTCAAACATTATCAGTCACCAGTCATGTTGTAATCATTAATTTTGACCCATCCATACCTTAATTATAATGCACACAACTCGCTAACCTTCTTCTATGTTATTCACTTTTTTCATGATAAGGTTATGCTGTTAATTAAAATTAAAGATATAATACTCTCTAATCTTGAATATATAAGAGTTAAATAATTATTTATACTACCCCTGATCCTTAATATAAGAATCAGTTGACTAATTTGAGTAGATTAAGAAAATTATTATAAATTTGATGCATGGAGTGGTTGGATTTGGAGGTTTGAGGCTTAAAAGCACTAAGATTTCTGATTGGAGGTCTTGACCCTAGGCATTTTTTAAGCAGTCTTGGAAATCAAGAATTTTAGAGGACCAAATGATCTTATCTTTGATTAGTTCTTTTTAAATTAACAAATAAACATCTCAAGCTTTTTAAAGAGTCTTAATTTGTAATTTTTGGAGGTGTGTAGACTTACTTGTGAATTTTTACAATTGGGTTTTTTCTTGCTATGTGACATTTGCTATGAGTTAGCTATAGCGAACACCATAGTGAATGGCTTGACAGCAAGGACACTTTTTTTAAGTGCCATTCAACACACAGTGAACGTGGCTCGAACTAGCTTTTAAAATCAGTTTCATACGCGTTTTAAGATAATTTAGCGTGGTGGAATATTGGGAATCTACTAGGACTTGTAGATTTTGGTCCTTATGAGTATATTTGAACTTTCAGACATCAAAGTAAATATTTCTAACCTTTTTTTTTTTTACCCTTTTTTCTTACATTTTTTAAGATTGAGAAAGTTGAATTTTAGGATTCTTCAATGATTTCAAATGGGCTAAGGTTTTGACTGATTATTTTAAATTTAAATTATTTCAATGGATAATTTCAAGTGTTTAATCAATTTAGTTTTCTTGAGTTTGGAGTTTGGAAGAATTTGAACCTAGATTTTGTGATTTTTGGGAGGTTTATGATGGTTAATGATATTATAATAACTCAAAATGAGTTTTGACTATCAGTTATATTATTACAAGTTAGAATTGATATTTAATCGGTTTAGAATATTGATTTAAGTTTATTTTCATATTCGGGTATTTTTTATGATGAATTTAAATTGAAAAAATTGGGGTTTTTAATCAATTGGTGTAATTGGGAGTTTATTAGGATTGTGTATTAAGTTTTGAATTGGTCAATTTGAAGTTAAGAGGAGTTTTTGGTTGAGTTAGGATTTTAAGTCCTAATTATCATTTTTAACTACTTGATTAGTTTGTTAACTGGTATGTGGTGATTGTGTAATTGTGTAAATTGTTTGGAATTGGTGTTATTGTGCTCAAGGTAACATGTTTGCGGTAATTGACCCTTGCTTAGACGAAAAGCAACCACTTTCCACTCATTATATATGCTAATAGGTTGTTTGTAAGTGATTTTATTGCTTTGAAACTATGAAAGGTATTTTGGATTATATTTCAAATTATGTTGATATAATGGAATTAAATAAGTCATGTGGAACTACACGCAATCCTTTGAGTTCATGATATCATGTTATAACTATAGGTTTTGATTTGTAAATGGATTATGTGATTTGGAATTGATGGAATACATTCTTGAGTATGATGCATACAATGGGAATTGGTGAGTAATATATGACTGTTATCTTCACGTGATGAATGCCTCAATTAATGTATAATAATTGGCTCCTTACATTCCCTCAAAAATAAGAGAACAGCCTCTTGGTATAGTCCCTCAGAGTGAGGGACAAACCTTGGGATTTCTTTATATCCCTTATAGTGAATGATCACCTTTTTGGCTCTTTCTCTTAGAGTAAGAGATTGGTTTTCTGGGTTTTTACTTCTCCCATAGTGAGAGAAGGCAATTTTAGGGATTGCATATGCATAATGGCATTGCTTTATAAACTATGAATTCCAGGAATTGATTTATGAGTTTCAGAACTGTTGTTATCTGATATATTTATATATTTTTATCTATTAATTCTTAATTATTTCACTTGACACCTTCACAAGTACATATTAGTATGTATGATGAGTTGGACTATTGGTTACTGAGGTTTATGTCTCATCCCATGGTTATTGATGTTTCTAAGTGAAAGTTATAGGGTCGCACTGTCAGAGAAGAATTCAGAGGCCTAAGCTTTCATAACTTCTAGTACTGCTTTCGTATTTTTTATATGTAACGATAGATTGTATATTGTCACCTAAAGCTTCTTTCTTTTGCATACTCTATATTGTTTGGATATTTGACTATGGAATTGTACTTTGTTTATTGGATTGTTGGGATTGAGTGCTAGTAGTAGGCCAGAGACCTTAGGGTGATGCATGAGTATTATCCGTAAATCCACACTGATTGTGTTGATATATTATAAGTATTATTCGGTAACTTGGTTGTGAAATGAGCTTTGGTTTTTGATACTCAGAAACCCATCTTGAGATGTTTATAAATGTGTTATTTATGGTAGATAAGGGCTTATTTCCCATTATCATGTTAGTGGGACTAAACTCTTTTTTAACATCGCTTCGCATGTTCAGGTGATATGAAATTTTTACATTCATGTATACTTTCAAGAGGAGATTTAATTCTTCTAAACGTTAATTTGTATGAATATTAACAAGGAGTTTTAAATATCTATAATAGACCTTCTAAGTCATTAATTGTTTCTTTTCTATTATGAATTTAATTTGAAATGAGTTAAATCTTTTCTACTATAGTAGCTACTTTAATCATTTTTCTATAGGAATGATTAAAAGAGCTTTAAAGTAAGTAAATTTTTAGTTTTAGGAGGTGGATTTTCTTTACACCCGAAATTCAGCTCTCCTAAACTTTTAGTAGTAATAATAAGAAAAAAAGCCACTTAATCTTAGTTACCAGTTGAGTCCCAATTCTTGAAATTTATAAATGGTGTGATTGGATATAATTTTAGTGGATATGTTGAATTATATTGATATGTGAATCTCTTATGCAAGATAAAGTATAAATTTTAAATTTAAAAGAAAAGACACGTAGGTGAAACATAAATTTTAGGATTAAATTCTCTCCAAATCTTTATATTTTTAATGAGTTTGGATTTTAATTCTTGTACTTTTTTATTGTTTTTGTTCATATATTTTACACAGTCTAAAATATTAGTTCTTAGGAAGAATTAGAGAGCGAGACCTAATATGAATAATATTTATTGAAAAGGATCTTAAAAATTATAATTGTTTAGAAGGATCAAATACCAAAATATAAATTTAAAAATATTGTTTTGCTCCTAACTAAATCTCTGATATCCTCTCTCACCACATCCTATAATTATCCTTTTTTAAATGAAATAAATACTAAGGTACAAATTTGTCCTGAAGTTTGTGCCTAGGAATACTGGGTATCTGGAAGTATTTTTTGACTCAATAGCACCCTAGAAGTTTCCAAATCATAGCAATGTCGCCCTGGCTGTTATCAAGGTTAAGTTTGTCTGTTAGTTGATCAACTATACTGAGTTGGCATGTTCACGTGTCATCCATATTATTTTCTTTTTGAAGTTAAGTGTAAATTTGTCTCAGAAGTGTTTACTCATGAGCACTTGGTATCCACAAGTTTTCAAATTATAGCAATATTACCCCAACTGTTATCCATGTTAAATTTTATCATTAAATAACCAAATATGCTGAGATGGTAGATCTACATGTGATCCACCTCATTTTTTTTTTGGGGAATTTCATTGTAGGACCGCAGAAGACAAATAATCTCAAAGAGCCCCCAAAACTTTCTGAAACCTCACTGCAGGACCAAGGGACCAATCTGATATTAATTTTTAGAGTGAGATTACAATAATACCCCTCCCTTTTTATTTTATTAAAAAATAAATATTTACCGAAGTTACTGTTCCGGCCACCGGCGCTCAGGTGGCCACCGTGGGGGTCCGGTTATCGGTGGCCGGAACAGTAACTCCGACGAGACCTCCGGTGGCCGAAGTTTTTTTTGTTTAAAACAAAGTGGCCAGGGGAGGGTTTGAACCCAGGACCCCTTGGCACACCAAAAGACTTGTAACCACCAAGCCAAGCAACCCATTCAATCATAAAATGCAAATAAAACTATATATAACAAAATAAACGCAACAGTCTAAATGTAAGTGAACAAGTGAAATTAGACGATTTACAAGTGGAATTCAGAAATTTGCAACAAAAATTAGGCAATTTACAAATAACATAATAGAAGTCATAACCCAAAATGCAAGTATTTAAGTACAAATGAGCAAGTAAATTTTGAAGATTTACAATAAAAGTTTATGGATTTACAACCCAAATTTGGCAAACACAAAAGAATTCACAACCCAAAATGTAAGTGTTTGAGTGTAAGTGAACAAGTGAAATTAGACGATTTACAAGTGTAATTCAGCAATTTACAACAAAAATTAGACAATTTACAAATAACATAATAGAAGTCATAACCCCAAATGCAAGTGTTTAAGTGCAAATGAGCAAGTGAAATTTAAAGATTTACAATAAAATTTTATGGATTTACAACCCAAATTTGGCAAACACAAGAGAATTCACAACTCAAAATGTAAGTGTTTGAGTGTAAGTGAACAAGTAAAATTAGACGATTTACAAGTGTAATTCAGCAATTTACAAACAAAAATTAGACAATTTACAAATAACATAATAGAAGTCATAACCCCAAATGCAAGTGTTTAAGTGCAAATGAGCAAGTGAAATTTGAATATTTACAATAAAATTTTATGGATTTACAACCCAAATTTGGCAAACACAAGAGAATTCACAACTCAAAATGTAAGTGTTTGAGTGTAAGTGAACAAGTGAAATTAGACGATTTACAAGTGGAAGTCAGCAATTTACAACAAAAATTAGGCAATTTACAAATAACATAATAGAAATCACAATCCCAAATGCAAGTGTTTAAGTGCAAATGAGCAAATAAAATTTGAAGATTTACAACAAAAGTTTATAGATTTGCAAGTACAACAAAAGTTTATAGATTTGCAAGTGAAATTGTTGAATTTCACTTGCTCATTTACACTTAAATACTTGTATTTGGGGTTGTGAGTTCCATTATGTTATTTGTAAATTGTCTAATTTTTGTTGTAAATTGCTGACTTCCACTTGTAAATCGTCTAATTTCACTTGTTCACTTACACTCAAACACTTACATTTTGGGTTGTGAATTCTCTTGTGTTTGCCAAATTTGGGTTGTAAATTCATAAACTTTTATTGTAAATTTTTAAATTTTATTTGCTCATTTGCACTTAAATACTTGCATTTTGGATTATGACTTCTATTATGTTATTTGTAAATTGCCTAATTTTTGTTGCAAATTTATGAATTCCACTTGTAAATCGTCTAATTTCACTTGTTCACATACATTTGGACTGTTGCGTTTATTTTGTTATATATAGTTTTATTTGCATGTTATGATTGAATGGGTTGTTTGGCTTGGTGGTTATAAGTCTTTTGGTGTGCCAAGGGGTCCTGGGTTCAAACCCTCCCTTTGCCACTTTGTTTTAAACAAAAAAAACTCTGGCCACCGGAGGTCTCGTCGGAGTTACTGTTCCGGCCACCGGTGACCGGACCTCGACGGCGGCCACCTAAGCGCCGGTGGCCGGACCTCCGACCTCCGGTGGCCGAAACAGTAACTCCGGTAAATATTTATTTTTTAATAAAATAAAAAGGGAGGGGTATTATTGTAATCTCACTCTAAAAATTAATATCAGATTGGTCCCTTGGTCCTGCAGTGAAGTTTCAGAAAGTTTTGGGAGCTCTTTGATGTTAATTGTCTTCTGCGGTCCTACAATGAAATTTTCCCTTTTTTTTTCAAGGTGAAGATTTAGCATCAACTGTAATAAAATCATTGCTTTTATGCTTTCCAAAGCCATGGCTACTCTGAAATCAACCTCATCGTTTACATCTTTCAAAACTTCTCAAGAGCTTCTCCTCTATGTATATTACTTACTATATTTTTATGCTATACTTTTGTTTTTATAAAAAGTACTAAACTAAGAGTGAATGACGAAATAATAGATATGTGGACAGAGTTGTTTTTGTGTGTAAGAAAATGGCATTAGGGTTATTAACTAGGAATGAAGTAGATAACCTGAAGAAAAAAAAAATGGATCACATATGGACCTACCAGCTTAGCATATGTGGTTAGTTAATGGTCAAACTTAACATGGATAACAGCGAGGAAAATATTGCTACAATTTAAAACTTTTGGATACCCAACGCTCTTGAGTAAAACGTTTCGGGGCAAATTTGCACATTAACTCAAAGAAGATAATGATATGAATGACATATGGACCTGCCAACTCAGTATAGTTGGTCAACTAATGGTCACACTTAACTTAAATAATGGCCAGGGTGACATTGCTGCAATTTGAAAACTTCTAAGGTGACATTGAGCCAAAAAATACTTCCCGATACCCAGTGCTCCTGAGAGCAAACTTTCAAGATGAATTTGCACATTATCCCATAAAATAATAATGACTTATTCATATTAATTCAAACTAATTAGAATTACAAAGGCAAAACCAATTCTAATTAATCAAATTAAATTAATGACCAACACTAATTAATTTATTTTTCCATCAATTTTAATCAATAAAAATTTGTTTAGGCTTTTTGAATAATGAACTTACCAAGTCATAAAATTCAACCATATTTTTATTTATTTATTTCATACTCTCATTTTATTTCTTTTTTTAAAAAAAAAACCAAAGTACTCTTATTTTAATCAGGACATTACAAATTTATGAACCCAATCCTTAGAAATAAATTGAATCATATTGGCTAATAAGATTACAAATTTCAAATAAAAAGTAACATATAAAAGTCATTATATCAACAGGTATTTATCGTAATAAAAGTAGCTATAATAGCTTGAGTGGCATAATTCAAATTTGAGTCTACCTAAATATAAAAGATAAATTGAAAGAGCTATCTCTATTTAGGTTTGATAAATTAATTTGACCTAATAATACCAAGTATCAAATGTTGAATAAAAGAGCTTTTTATTTGGGTTTAATGTTTACTATATTTTTTCCATATATATTTTTTCTTAATAGATTTTCATCGTTCAATTTCGTACATAAAAAAGCTGGAACCTGCATTATATTAATAATTAATGATATCAAAGTCCAGAAAAACATACATGACATGATAACATTTACCATACGATATGAATATATGAAGAGTAACATTCATAAAAAAAAATTGCTACAATATTTTTTTTTTACTTTTATAAGTTATGAATAAGTTATATATTATATATTATTATATTATTTTTAAATTTTTAATCGTATTATTTAAGAGGATTCAATTTAATGCTAAATTGGGATTATAAGGCATGCAACAGAATAATAGTATGAAGTAAATAAATAAATAACCATTAAACTTTATATTCCCTCTGTCCTTTTTATAAGCAACAACTATCATCCCTCTCTTGTCTCTAAATATAAGCAACATTTACAAGTTGTTTTAAATTTTTGTAACAAATTTCCTATTTTACCCCATTAATTACTTATTTTAATATTTAATATATTTATTATCTCATTTTTCAAATTATTATCTTTTTCCATCACACATTCTCTCTCTTTCATAATTCCCTTTATCATAATAAATTTTTATTCTATTTTCTACTCTCTCTCCCCCATAAATAAGAGTATTTTGAAAAAAGAATTTTTAATTTTTACCTATTTGTTGTCTTTAACTAACTTTTTCATTTGCATAATGGAATCCCATGTTACTTATAAAAAGATATAGAAGGAGTAACTTTAATAGGCTCATTATTCCAAAAAGCCAAAAATAAGAGTTTTGTTGATTAAAAATTGATGGACAAATAAATTAATTAGTATTAATTATTAATTAAATTGTATTAATTAGAATTGCTTCATGCCTTTGTAATTCCCATCAGTTTGAATTTTTGATAATTTCATTGAAAAATAGGATAATTATAGGATGCAGTGAGAGAGAATATAGGATATTTAATTAGGGACAAATTATTATTTTTAAACTTATATTTTAGCAGTTGGTCTTTCTAAATAATTACAGTTTTTAAAATCCTTTCCCATAAATATTATTTAGAATAGGCCCCTCTCTAATGCTCCCTAGTTCTTGTAGTTTATCAGAATTTGGATATAAATTTAATGATATTACCTTTGCTAATATGGTGTTGACACTATTAACTATTAAGCATCAACTATTAACTACAACTAATGTTGCTTAAACGTGGGAACCAAAATCAAAATTCTTTTTTTCCCCCAAAATCAAAGATACAAGAATTGCAACAAGAAGCAACATCTAAACTTAGTTTCTTTTATCAACCTCCTCTCGCTTAAAGAAGGTGGTTGATCTAGAATATAAAAGTTATCTTTCATGTGATGGAAAAGTTTAGCTAAGTAATCAACAGTAGGAATAAAATCTGTAGGAGAATGTATCAGTACAACCTTCCAAAATCATAATCCTTTAAAAATATAATGATTAAAGCCAAAAATCATTAAAAGTATAGACAACAAAATCAAAATTTCTTAAAAAAGTATGTATCAGGAGCTGAGTTTACAACAAATGGTTGAATAGGACCAATGTGTGATACCAATATACCATTCTGGAAATTTCTCTGGGCTATCTCGCTTTCTCCGAAACACTTGCTTTTAATGTGGAATTTATTTAAGAAAGCGCCCCCATCTGAAGTTGTCCAACATCATCATATCAGAGCTCATAATTTTTGTTTATTTGGCCGCGATGCTGAGGAATATATCCTTGGGTCGTATCTCTTTTGGGTGCCACATTACTCGAGCGGCTTGGTTTGGTTGCCTTAACATAAGGTCTCCGTCTGGAAATATTGATCAATCATTGCACTAGCTCGAATCTGCCCTCTTGAATCTCCAGCGAGATCATCTAAAGCATTATCATCCTCATTAACCCGCTGTGGTGTAAATTAAAAGAAATTTCATTTTGGATAATGGGTGGACACTTACCCCAACAAAGCTCATTCAAGATGTCTTTGGACCACTATCGTTTACTGATCTTGCCTTTTGAAGCTCACATTCGAAGCCTGGCCTCTTCCTTCGAATAAATTAAGTGTGAAACAAAGATCAGTGCCCGTGGAGTATTCTACTGTCCAAAAAGAAAGTTGATCCGCAGGTTTACCGTTTATATATATCTGTCTCTATGATCTTTCTTTGCAGACTTTGAACTGGGAACGTACTTGGGTCAGCAACCAGAAATTTCCAGTTTGCCGTCTCAGAGCCTCGCTTTATTGGATCTTCAACTCCAGTCTCTTAAATCATGAGCTCAAATCTTTGCACATTGCTTCTGCTGGAAAGGATGCTCTCAACCTCAACAAATTGAACGCTCATCAGACTAATAAGCTCTTATCTACTTTCAATCGTGTTTCATTTGATATCATAGACAGGAAAACCTTTAATAATCTTGGCTCTCTTATCGTTTCCTGTTATAGCGTTTAATATGTAATGACCTTTTTTGTATTAATATCATTTTGCCTTTATCTCAAAAAAAAAAAAGTGGTCCGTGTTACAATTCGAATAAAATTCAATTCATAAAGCAGCAACTCCAGTTTAATTATCAGGCAAAAAAAAGGTCCAGTTTAGTTAATTGCAAGGGGCAGCAAATTTTAAGATCCACTGAGGTAGGTAACTACCCAGATAAATCCTCCCTCGATTTCATATGCATGCTAAATGATATTCTTATTCCAATCCTTAGAGGCTTATCCAAGCCATAACTTCACACGCAAATTTATTGATCCAATTTTATATGCCTAACAAGCTAAGCAGCAGAGGTAATAGAAGCAAATCAACTGTGTTGAAAGTACAGGGTAAATATTACAGCACAAGAACACCAAGCATATATATATATATATATATATATATATCACAATTTCTTGCAACCTGAGCAAAGACAATACATTTTATTTTTTTTTGGTCTGCCTTTTACTTACAAACCATATGCACAAGCACGTACGAATGCCCTCTGGGACATGGTTGGAATCAACAAACAACTTATAATGTTTTGTGTGTTCTGAAATGGTGTGTAAATGAAGAAGGACGGGCTGACAAAAGGAAATGGAATTAGAAGGAGAAGTTCAACAACTCCATGCTCAAGCTCTCCATCATCACGTTCTCCATGAACAATCCGCATTTGGCTGGAGGCTTCTTGAAGCTGAAGCTCTGGCCACGAGGCTTGAAGGAGCAGGACGAGATGGGGAGGATTGGGATGTTCTCGCAGTTGCAGAGCTCAATCATGTAGCCATCTGGGTCGTGGAAGAACACCTGATCCACCTTGCTGTCTTCTTCATCCCCCTCCACCACCGCCGTCACGTACCTCATCCCCAGCTCCTCGAGCCTCCTCTTCACCAGCTCCACGTCCGTGCACTGGAAGGAGATGTGGTTATCCCTTGGGTTGATGGGCCGCACTTCATTCATGCACGCATCAAACACATCCTCACTGTCTGGATTCTCGATCAGGTGAATCCCAATACCGTAATTGTACAACCTGTGCCACAAATATCATGGATGGAGATGATGTATATTGGTCTGAAATAAGCTAATTGATAAAAGGGAAGATATGGAGAGACAGAAAGAGCGCAAGCTAGCTAACCAGGCGCCGTTGAACTTGAAAGAAGAGGGACGCTTGATGAGAACGAAGCCCAAAACGTCTTCATAGAACCTCACAGAGTCCCACACGGATCTGCATAACAGGGACACATGATTCAGCGAGAGCAGGGGAAGTGCTTCCTGGCTGCCTATTTCCTCGATCTCCATATTGCTCTCTCTTTATCTTTGAGTTTGCTGTGAATGCTATTGCCAGATTTAGTTCTTATATACACCAGCAATTCGTACGGTCATATTCAGCGGGAACTTTCCACGAAAATTCTTTTGATCCATGGAACCATACATAGGATGATGATGCTGCGCCATACTACTCATTAGCACATACATGTCATAGAATTAAGCTCGATTTTTCATGCTCTGTACTTGTTTGTTCGCTTCTACTCACAGCACTCGATATTTAGTCGAGCACACCCACTCCCAAAACGCTGAGAAATTTCTCCGATGCTTCCCACTAATTTCTAGGAAGCCCACTAGAGTCTTTCTATTCTGTTACTTTTTACCCCTTGAACTCAGTACCTCATTAAAAATCAACGCAACAGATCATTACAATCTATATATATGTAGAATGTCCATGATGTGCTCATTTCATTTCGATTACCCTCCATTCCGAGACGAATAATCAAATTACGTTGATAAAAAAAATAGTTAAAATTAGTTAAGAACAACTAATGTGTAAAAGTATAAATTTTTTTTCAAAAAATACCCTCATTAATAACATGAGAAAACAATGGTAAATTATTAAAGATGAGAAGTAGGAAGGAGAGAGTGTGTGAGTTGAAAACAATAAATATAGGTAAAATAGGAAATCAACACAAAAAAATAAAGACAATTTTGGTCTCTTATATATAGGAACATGCCATGAACATCAAATGTCTCTTTATAAAATAGTATATTCTAAACTAAAATAAAATTGAATTGAAGTGATTTAATTTAGTTTTGGTCCGTTTAGTTCAATTTTACCTTTTGGATATATTTAGGCAAACCGTATGTTAGTTAAAATATTCAAAAATATTATTATTGATAGCATAATGCATCTTTCAACCATTACCAATGACTAGCTTTTTCTGCATAAGCAACACCATCTAAATGATTAAACCAGTGTGTAGAAATTGAAAGCTCTTTAGCACTCAAAACTATAGGTGTTCAGCTTGTCCTGTCCTGATCAGTCAGAATGGGACGGGAAGGGTAAAAAAAATTTTAAGATGGGACTACTATGGGATGGGACGAGATGCAAGACGGAGTTGTCCCGTCCTGTCCAGAGTAATTTTTTTAAAAAAATTATCTATTAATAATTATTATTAGATTATTCAATGCATTTATTAATAAAATAATTATTATTTTTATAGTGATTTTCAACTCTTAAGTTGCAGTATTATCTCAATAAAATCACCTTCTCAATAAAATAATTTATAAAACCATTATGTAATGTTTCTTTTACGATATTATTTTTACAGTGTGTTTTTACATCTTTTTTATACTATATAATTGAACTTTTACATAATTTTTTTATGATGTTTTTATCTTTAGAAGCTCAAAAAAATAAATATTATAACATAAAAAAATTTATACAAAAAATTATAATTTTTTTTTAAGAAAGGGAATAGGACGTCCCGTTCCCGTCTCGGTTTTGTCCCTGTCCCGAAGGATCCGGACAGAACTAGGATGGGACGGGATACAGACAAAAATCCCATCCCATTCCTATAAATCAAGACAGGCCTGTCCCAGTCTGTCTCGTCCTGTGAATAGCTCTACTCGAAACAGCAGAGTTCAAAACCTAATCACAATCCAAAGGCTTACGTTCAAAAGCAAAAAAAAAAGGAACAAAAACTTCAAACTTCTGCTGCTAGCATATATCTAGCGTTTCAATGCATTCATGGGTCGAGTCCAAACAAGATCCACTATCCGTTTCTTGAGCTTCTAAGGCTGCATGTTGCTTTATCAAAAGAAAAAATGACTCTTCAAATGTTCAATTATATACTGGCCACGGACAGGCCCATGATCGTTCCAAGGTCTAGTGCCAACAAGTTTCTTCATCGAGATGTATAGGCTGGTGAGTGTTGGAAGATCATTGATATATTACTTGTAATAATACTTATAACTAGGAGGGTACTATTATATATGGCATATTACAAATAATATAGTCTCGTTAGTGGCCTAAATGGATATATAGCGTATATCGAGCTTGAATGGTTCTGGGGCTTCCAAAACACGGTGTCTTCAACTGTTTTTGGCTCTGAGCCTCTCACTAAACCCATTTACTCTAGATACATTTCTCAATTGGCAAATTCTAACGACAAGCCGTTGTTTCTTCGTTGACACATTAGCCCTTGTAATTTACTTCACTCTTTGTTTTTTTTTTCCTGATATACTGGAAGGCATCACTCTTTTTTGGTGATATTGTGTTTTATATTTCTAATTCTAAACGTCCTCCCCTTTTTTTTTTTTCGAATGCACTTGGAGCTTGATGGCTCTGGTTTTAGAAGTTTGTAAAAGAAAATTTTTTCTCCCTAGAAATAATTTTAGGCATTCTTTTTTAACTATTTTTTCGAATGCATTCTTTCTAATTTTTAATTTTTTTTTAACTCAAAGTATGAAAATATTCAATGCAAATTCTATACTCAAGTGACACCCAAATTTGTCCAATACTTATATCAATGTCCACTGCTTATACTCAAGTTTACCGTTTGACCTGATACATAGCAAGGACAGAATTTTCGCCCTCACGCAGATGGAAAAGCTTCCGACTTTTTTTTTTTTTTTTTTGGGGATAAAGTAAACAAAATGACACTAACTAGTTAGAAGTTTTACCAAGAACTCAAATGTGGTAGGATCACCGTGGCCTCCTTGTCCTTGCCTCTGCATTGCCTCACAGTTTCAAGCTAACAATTTATATGACCTTCTGATTCTAATGCTTGTGGTGAGAGAAAGATTTTGAATTTTGAATATGAGATGAGAGATAAGGACGGCGAAGACATGGGTTAAAGTCTTAAAGACATCTAAGATGCGAAAGGGATCTGGGGAGGGGAAAGATGATCAGAGGAACAATTAAAGAATCTGAGCAAGTTTTTCTTTCTTTCTGAAAGAAAATTGTGAAGAAGAAATTATAGCCTTGGGGAAAGGAAAAGGAGAAGAGGAAGTCTATTAGTATTTGCTGAAGACAGAAAGACAAGAAAAAACTGGAAAAGGAGAGGGCATATAAAAGGCGGCAGAATAATTTTAGGGGGAACAAAAATTGATGTGACAAAGGATCCCTTTTTGAGAAGGGAAAAAGTTAAGACCAACCGGGCCTGCATTCGGTGCTCATCACTTGATGAGCACCCAGTGCTCATCAAGTGATGAGAAATCTGGACCGTCCAGATCTAATCTGGACGGTCCAGATTTAATACTTTAAATAATTATTTTAAAAAAAAAAATTATTTTTAAAAAATATAATAGTTAAGAGATTATCTTTATTTTTATTCTATACCTATTAAAATAATTATTTTTAAAAAATAAAGAATAAAAATAAAATAAAATCTGGACCGTCCAGATCCGATCTGAACGGTCCAGATCCTGATGAGCACCCAATGCAAATTCAGACCAACCCAAGGAGATTGGCTAAATGACTTGAAACGCAGATTTTTTTAATATAAATAAGAGTATCAAATTATGAATAGTAACTTTGTGAGGGGAGCCAAACATTAACCATTCTATGTGTTGGCTTGGTGGAAGAGTATTTAATGTTATATTGATGATTTAAAATACATTCGATAGAAGCTGGATCCACATTGCAGAGTGTTCGTTTTTGTTGATTTCCATTTCTGGGCTTATCGTGTCCATCCCAGCCCAACACAATTAACAATGGGTGAGATTTGTTTATGACGTGGCGCAATTTGAATAATTAGATTCAGAGTGATGTAAAAAAAAAAAAAAAAGTTTCAGAGTGGTTTTTCTGAAAAAAATATTATACTCGTATCTAATTTTATTTGTTCAAATGAAAAAGTCAACAGATTAGATTTTTGGTGAGGATTGACAAGGCCACTTAAGAAGATGTTTGGGTGTAAATAAAATTATAATTTTAAAAACAATTTTATAATATACAAAATAAATATATAAGAAAAATTTTGAAAACACTTTTTAAAAATCTAAGCCATTCAAACACCTTCTAAGTATTGAGTTTCAATTTTTTGATTCAGCAACTGCGAGGTTTGATATCTCGGGAGAAACGACGTCGCTTGGGAGCGAAGGAGGGGCAGCGGATATAATGGGGACGGAGAGAAGTCAGTCGCCATTGCATTGCTGCCTGATTGACCAAGCTCTTCCTGGTTCTTTCGTCATTCCCTTATACTCTTCTTCCCCCATTGCGTTGCGATTAAGGTACGGTCCATCTCACACTTAGCGATAGGAAACATCTTTTTTTCTTTTTTAATTATGATTATGATAATCGATTGTTTGCTTGTATTTCGGTTGCCGAAAACGCGGGTAGGTTAGGAAGGAAGATGAAATAACAATCTTTCTTGCTTTTGTGCTTTTGACGAATCAAGCGGAGATCTTGATTGATCTGTTTTTTATCCCGCAATTGTCCTCGTCCTAGCTTTTCCTGTGCATCTTTGTTCATGATTGTCTCCTTTTGTTTGATTAGTTGCTGCGAAGGCGATTGGTATCGAATTTAGGGTTTGAGAAAAAAGCTTCCGAAGATATTTGTTGGCCTTTACTCGCGGAATCAGATGGCTCGCGGCTGCGGCTGCAAGCGAGTGGGGCAATTAGGAGCTAATTCAGGGATGAGCTTGATTGGCTTAGGAGCTTTTGGGACTTCAAAAGCATCGTCTTCATTGGATAGAGTATCTTCGGCTCTTTTGCCTCTGAATAAACCAATTTACTCTAGACACATTTCTCAACTGGCGAATTCTAACGGAAAGCGATTGTTTCTCGTTGACACATTAGCTCTTGTAATTTGCTTGACTCTTTCTTAGTCATTTAAAAAAATGCTCTCGAAACTTGATAGATTCTAACTTTTAGACGTTTGCAGAAGATTTTTCTTTTTCTAGAATTTTTGTTTCCTTTAGGCATGATTGTGGCATCCTGTCATTGTTCAGGTTAGGAGATTAGAAGGGCAAGGCTTGCCCTCAAAGCAGGCGGAGGCTATAACTGCTGCCATAACTGAAGTTTTGAATGACACTATGGAAAATGCATCCCAGTCATTTGTTTCAAAAGGAGAAATACAAAAAGTAAGATCCTCAGCTGCCACATTAAAATTATTTTCACTTTGCAAGTCTTATCATTTGAACCAAATCAATTTTTGTCCAATACTTATATTTATGCGGGATTTTCCTCATGTTTCTCTAATATGTTCTTCGGCTCAAAGTGTGAAAATATTCAATACAAGCTCTAATATTAGCTGATATGGTTCTCTTTTATGTCTTTCAGATTGAAATGATTCAAGAAGCCAATGTTTCAAAGTTCAAATCGGAAGTCCAGAGTTCACAGGTACTCATTAATTATGTAGAATTAGTATTATTTACAAATTTAAGGGCATCTGGGTAGATGTGGATTATGCAAATAATAAAATTGCTGTGAGATAGATTGGAAAGAAATTTTATCATACACTGTTGTCAATGCTGAAGATGTATTAAAGACATTTGTTGTTGGTGTATTGTTGCAAATGCTAATTACTCATTCTTCTATTTTCTAAGCAGCTGCAAAACATTCTAATGCTGCTTTTGGGCTGAGTTTCCAAAAAGTGAATGGTTATCTGATCTAATTATCTAAATCATAAAATCAAATGGATTGCCCGTAACTTTTGAATTGTCATGTATTTTTCAACTGTGATAATTGCTGGTTTTCAGTTAAGAGATGACTCTTAATGTTCAGTGAAACCTTGTAATTTTAGGTATCCCCATATGTTTTAACTTCTTGCCACTCCCCAGTTAAGTTGTTTTATTTGTTTTCTTCTGCTGCTTAAAGGGTCAAAAGGAACTTCTATTTTAAAATTTACCAAAAAAGCATGCTAACATATGATACATGTAATATTTAATTACGTAAGGAAAGAAAAAAAAAAGTGAAGGTGATTTTAACCAAGTAAGAATATGAAATTAGTATCTTATATTCAGATGAACGACATCTGCTTCTTAGGATTTGTTCTGTTGTACTCTATTTAGCTAGCATCAATTTATTAGCACGTGATCTCTTTGGCTTGATGATCACTGTACTATTTGGATTTTTATAGTCTGAAAATTATTTGTGTTTGCTTCTTTCTATTTTAGGGTGTCCGGGAATAACTGCTTTAATCTTATCCTCCCGTGTTGTCTCTATTAATCATAGTGGTGATATATGATTTTTGTTTTTCTTAAATGTTGAGCATTGCCTTACATAATGCTAATCTTATCCTCCACTCTGCGCTATTATAGTTCAAATGGGTTATAGGAACAACTTTTTTGATGGAGAGAGCAGATTAGACATGGAAGAAATTTTCTTAGACCTGTAACGTTCAACCATTTGTAGGACACCATGCTCTCGTGGGAGTATATTTGTTGCTTGATTCTTCTTAACATTCTCCCAAGTTAACCAGATTTAGAATGGAAGTTCTTGCTTGCCTAACCTCTCATATCCTGAAAAAAAATTTTATGCAGGGCCATCATTTTTCTATGTTGCAACATGAAACTGAGAAGCTTCGGAATGATATAGAGAAGATGCGTAATGAATTAAGGTCTGTTATATGGTGGCCAACTTTGATCAACTGTACTTTTGGGTTTATTTTCTGATGTTGTGATTTTTATGTGTAAGCATATTGGTTGGGATGCAGATATGAGATAGATAAAGTCACTGCAGGGCAGCGGCTGGATTTGAACCTTGAAAGGGGGTGAGATTTAAATTCCAAAAGATGTTCATGATCAAGTATAATAAGACTTGTGTTAAATAGGATGGTTGTTTTAAAAGTTAATTTTGATTATCGTTTGCAAGTGCAGGAGAATAAGGGATGAATTAAACAATCAGAGTGCTGAAACTACAAATCTGACTAACAAACTTGATAGAGTAAGGATATGTTGTGCATGTGACTCTGAGAAGCATTTTTTTTCTAATTACTCTCATGATTTATGTCTCTCACTGTAATGTAATGTTCAGGAAATTCATGCTTTAAAAGCACAATTGGAAGCAGCAAAATACGAAGTTATAAAATACTGCATAGGGACCCTTGTTTCAATCTCTGCTGTTGGCCTTGCTGTTGTTCGCATTTTGATGTAAACATATGTTGTCCACTAACATTAGGTTGAAAGACCGACCCCAAAGATTAAATTTAAGGAGAGAATTGACTGTGCTATTGGAGCTGGAGGTGAAGACTGCGGCTCCCAGTAGGATGGAAATGGGCCCTTATTTAGCCCCATTTCCATATTCTTTTTGTGTAATTTGTTCGCACCATTGCTTATGGGTTGTTTTCATAGTTTATACAAGCCAGTTCAATGATGATGCATGAGGTCGTTGGATCATAATCCATAATTATCTTCCTTACTGGGGACGAATCATAAATGTCATGGTTATTGCGGTTTAGCTGTGCTTGCAATTACTTCTAGTCTTCCATACATCTTTTGATGATGACCTCTACTTCTACTTCTCCGGTGTGCCGGATAACGTGTGAAAAGAGCACAAGTTGAGGAGAGACTACATAGTGTGAGAAGTCCGTATCTGGTTAATAGGCATCAAGTAATCATTGCTGGAGACGCATTACCCTCCTTCGGCTAGTCTTGACGGTTGAGTGTGGGACTTGGATTTCTTTAGCTGGGAGAACTAATAGATTTATGATTGCATTTAGATTGTTTGAATGTTAAATGTTTATGGTAATGCATGCCTATAAAAATAAAGTGGGTTTAAGGGAGGCATATTACATCGTCATTATGGGGGTGGGAGCGGGTTGTGGTTTGGGACCAAAGGCCAGGTCATGTCTGGGTGAAGCGGATATATGAGACGCCGCAAAGTGAGCTGCGTAATAAATGTGGATGGCCGGTCCGGTCCGGTCGGTTGATAGAATGTGGATGCGAAGGAAATTTCGAGCAACAGGCTGTGATGATGCCAGAGGAGGGAGGGAGTAGGTGGGGAAGGAAGGTAGAACATGACGTTTTGATTGAAAGAGAACCAAAGGAGAAGGAAACGTCATGAGAGGTCAATTTATATGCTGTGAATGCGGCCACCAACTTCCTGCCGTAACCTTGCAATCCCAACAATGCCGCAATTGAAGAATTCGTTCATCTTCACACACCGAATGTGTGCCCTTAAGATTAGGATGATGGGGATCCGTATGTCTCAACTTGTGCCCTAGTTTCTGCTTGAGGCAACTGACAAAGCTGTCCTTTGGACTCAACCATTTTGAAACCGTCCCTCATCTCCTGCGTCATTATCTGGAATAGTGGATTGCTTAGTTTAGCTGACATTTGACTCCTTAATTTTAGAAAGTGTTTGGAAACATTCAAAAATACTTTTTAAAAACACTTTTTTTATAAAACCAGATAAACTCTTTTACATATTTATTTTGTATACCGTAAAAGTACTTTTAAAATTATGGTTTTGATTTCATCCAAACACCCGTTTAGTTTGCCTTTTTATCATCAGCATAGGGCCCTCCTGTTCCCGCTCGAGTTTTACTGAATATGACTTGGGAATATTCAAATTTATTATAAATTTCATTTTGTATTTTATATTCATGTATTAGTATTCACAGTCACCATTACTTAACGGCCAAAATATGACAGAAGTTTTCAAACGGTCATAGATTTTAATATTATACGTCGGTTGTCTTTATTCACTCATTCCGAATCCGAGCTATGAATAAGATAAAGCGGATATTAATTTCAAAATGCCATCTTTATCTCCAAAACATATAAATTTAAGAGGTTGTTTAGTTCGGAATTTTTTTATATTAATTCCTGGTAAAGTATTCTAGCAATTATAATTTCTTTGATAAAGTATTCTAGCAATTATAATTTCTGTTTCGTTTTAGGTTTGTAAATATAGTATAATTTTTGGGGGGAAAACTAATAATAGGTCTCATTAAAGACTGAGTAAATTTAATCTTCAAGAAATGATTTTGTGAAACTTTTCAACCATAGTAATACTAGTTTGGCTCATTAATATAATATCTAATTTATAGTTCAATTTGAACTACAAGTGGGGTACTATGAGAGTTGTTAATATCTTTACATGACTTGTTAAGTATATTATTGAAGTTGTAAAAATACTATTATTTGAATTTTCTGAAAAACCTATTGTTAACTGCTATATTGAACTTGTTGATAGCATTATACAATTTGTTAATCGTGTTACTGAAGTTATAAAAACGTCACTTTTTGAATTTTCTGAAAAACCTGTTGTTAACTGCTATACTGAACTCGTTAATAGCATTAAAAAACTGATTAACCGTGTTACTGAAATTGTAAAAAATTTTTAAAAAAAATAGTTGTCAGCCACTGAAGCTATGTTGACTGGTCATCAGTGAGGATACTTGATTTTTTTAAAAAAAAAATAAAGAATAATATGATTATTTTAGCAAATTTGCAAATCGTGACTTAATCACTCATATCTAAACTTGAATTTTGGAATCATTTTTTTTGGTCATTTTTCCTATTTTAACATTGTTGCGTGTGGATGAAAAGTTTTGTGTTGGTCCAAAAAAAGGTAAAAAGTTTTGTGTTTTCCTTTTGTTTTGTTTGTTTTGGCATCTTTTTTGTTGGTTTTACAATTACAAGGCTATGTTAAAAGTCAAAAACACAATGATAGAAAAGGAAACAGACCATTTAGGAGCATTTAGATATAAGTTTTCTAAAACAACAAAAATGTATGCATTCCTCCACCGTTGGAACTTGTAACCCCAAGGTCGAACCTTGGCTTCTAGAGATCATTGGCGGCCGTTGGCAGGTGAAAGATGAGAAAGCATACTATTCTTCCTTCTTCTGGTAGTGTTTTTTCTGACCATGAAAAGATATGCATTCTCAGAACTTGACATTTTAGGTAAAACTTTGGCCTTTTAAATTAATTTCGAATGTTTTTATTCTAATAAAAGAATAAATTTAAACCGTCCGATATAATTAGATGATTCAATTGAATCAAGCTGCATAATTTTTTCCATTGGAGAGATAGATAGTGTCTAATATTCATGTTTCGAGATAAGGTTGCGATTGCATTTTTATTCCGAGGTAAGTCATTGATCTTCAACAAAGAAAAGGGGCAAATTACAACCGAACGACCTAAATGATTTGGCATAAAGATCAAATGAACAAATGCTTCAAGACAATTAAATCCCCCCAGATTCCTCTTCTTTCTTTGGAATCAATTATTGTTGCTGTTGCTGTTGTTCCCCTTCTTCATATACTCAGTATATATAATTGACAGATATTTCAAAGACCAAAAAAACAAAAACAAAAAACCACAGAGAGAAGGACTGGAATGAGATCTAAGAGAGGTTGCACACCACGCGTTTACTGGGAATGGCAACGAGTCGACTCGCTCTGGGAGCGGTCAGTCCGAACACGTCGCTCATGTCCATCTCACTCGGCTTCATCCCGTCCGGCAATTCCCAAGTGAAACAATGAAGAAGGTGAGCCACCGCCATGTCCAGCGCGTAGAGTCCGAGTTGCATCCCGGGGCATGACCTCCGACCCGACCCGAACGGAATAAACTCGAAATTGCTTCCCTTGAAATCCGCCACGCCCTGTTTCAAAAATCGAGAAGGCTTAAAGGAGTCCGGGTCTTCCCAAGAGTTCTTGTCCCTCCCGATGGCCCACGCGTTGATCATGACACGTGACTTCTTGGGGATATAGTAGCCGGAAACCTCGGCATCTTCGGCGGTCTCATGGAGGAGCAGGGGGATGGGTGGGTGGAGGCGCAGAGTCTCCTTGAGGGCGCATTTGAGGAAGGTGAGCTTGTCGAAGTCGGACTCTTCAACTCTGCGATCCAAGCCGACCACGTTAGCGAGCTCTTGCTGGACCCGCCTTAGATCTTCCGGGTTTCTCATCAGCTCCGCCATCGCCCACTCGATTGCCGACGCCACCGTCTCGGTCCCACCAAACATCACGTCCTGTCATGCATTACCTTTTTTGTCGTCAATAAAAACATAAAAATTTCTCAAACTATATTTTAATTTTAATTTAAATAAAATATTTTTTTGAAAAAAATAATATTATTCACAAGTTCTAAATAATCACAGCTTATTGTTCAAATTTTATATTAGGTTAATATAACTTTTGACCTCTAAATTTGTTATTATTTTGGTTTTATTTTCTAAAATTGGTTTAAGTTTTTATTCGATTATACAGAACAAAGTACCAAAACCTATAATTTAAATTTTAAGAAATTAAAATCAAAATAAAAATAAATTTGAACAACTAAAATTTGTATTAAGCCTTCATGTAATCTATGAAAAATCGTTAACCTAACTTATAATTATAAACTGGTAATTTGTTATATTATACACATTCTATTTGGATGTCATGTCACTTAACTTGAAAATCTTGTGAGGCCAACAGATACAAAAACAATTTACAGCCTACAGGCAATTGCTTGGGATCCGTCGCTGTCACACCTCTTGTATTTGAGGCGGACAATCTCCGCACCCGTCGTTTGCTCCAACAAATAAAAAATAAGAGAGAAGCACAAAGCAAAGATGGTCATGATTTTGTGCTTTTGGTTTCCAGAATCGGCGTTTTGTAATAAACAAAACACGCATGTAGCCATCATCAAAATAGTCACAAATAAATAAAACATGCGTTTTTTCTTGTTCGGGAAAAAAACTAACAAGTTTTCCCCTGCCCTCTGTGGTTTGATGACATTGTAATATACACACAGATCATTAGCAGTAAATGTTTTTCTGTTTTCAAAATTCTATTGAACGATTGAACTGAAACATAGTATCTTCTGGTACTTAATATAGAACTTAGTTGTTTGGTTAAATATAAGACTTATTTCTTATATTTATCAATTTTTTCTAAATTATCACTATGGATACTCCGTTAACCATATCAAGTAGAAGATGAAAGGAAGATATTAAAAAAGATGATTATGGTGTTTTAAAAAAAACATGTCATATTTCTCATAATTAACTAATTTACTTAATTTTTTTAATATAATCAAATTAGTTAAATAGGTCTTATATTAAGGGAGGGGTACTTTAATTTGTGTCTCTTTGGCCGGTGTCGTAACAGTCAGAATCCGATCCCATTAACGTTGAAGAATCTTTTTAATTAACTTAAATTATGCCTCGCCGAGATTGGAGGTGACGGAGAAGCTAAGTGAGGAGAGATTAGCTAGAAGTGGGAAAATGAAGAAAGGGTGATGGATACGTGCGCGGGAGCTTACCATGATGATGGCTTTGATGTTATCCTTGGTGAGTTTGATGGAGTTGTGGAGATCCTCAGACTCACTCACTTGAGCTTCCTCACTGTAAAAAGCCATCAGCTCATCCACCATGTCCGTTTCCTCATCGCCGCAGCCATCGCTTTTACTCCTCCTTTTCTGGATATGCTCGTCGATGATTTTGTCTATGAATCTGTCCAGAGACGCTCGTGCCTTGGCCAGTCTGGCGTTCAGTCCCTGCGGGTCGATCCACCCGAGGTAAGGGATGAAGTCCGCGATGTTGAACGCTCCGAACAACTTGGAGAACTCCTGCAATATCCCTATGAACTCGTCCTGTCCTTCCTGCGAGCTCGACCCGAACGCCGCTCGGTATATTATGTTCTTTGTCAGCGAAAACACCAACTCACCGATATTCACCGGCTTGCTGGTGTTGCTGGCCACGGTGCGCACCACGGTGTCCACCTCGTCTCGCACCGACTGCCACGATTCGCCCCGCTTGCGACTGAAGAGCTTCATGACGCAGACCTTGCGCATCTGGCGCCAGAAGGGGCCGTAGTGAGCGAAGGCCATGTCGGCGCGGTCGTAGGTGAGGTAGCTGATGGCTATGGTGGCGGGTCGGTTGGAGAAGATGTTGTCGTGGACCTGAAGAACTTGGCGAGCGGCGTCGGGGTCGGAGATGGCGACCATGCGGAGGAAGCCCATTTTGAGGTGGAAAACGCCGCCGTATTGGGAGGCGAGCTTGGCCAGGCCTCTGTGGGTGAGCCGGTCCATCATCAGCATGTTGCCGATGATGGGGAGGCCTTTTGGCCCAGGCGGGAAGGGCGAGCGCCGGCGAGATCGAGCGAGGAGGCCGAGGAGTAAGAGGAGCGGGACGATGAACAAGAGCGCCAAGGGCAGGGGCTGGTGCAGAGAATCCATGCGTATGGGTTTTGAGGTGTTGCAACTAAGAGTGTTGCTGAGGCGAGGGAGATATAATGTGCCTTTATATAAACCCCAATGCAGCTATATAGGAGTATTTCATTTTTCTTTTTGAAATTATTAATTGATTGATTCGCTGATGGATCCTTGTAGATAATGGAATGCAATTTTATTAAAGCATGTGATGTATAATTAAGATGAATATAATACTATATGTTAGTTAATATAATTAACCGCCGAATTGTGATATGAACATGATGTATATGATATATAAATTAAAACGAAAAGGGTAACAGTGTAAAAGGAGTTAACGGCCAGCGGGAAGCATTGAAGGAAAGGAGGTAGAAATGTGAGATTTGACAGCATGCAAGTAAACAAACAATTGGGCACCAAATTAAACACGTACGGCCCCTCCCCTCCACTCAACGTATCACCCCAGAAATTTAATCCGTATATTTTTCATTATTACTATTACTAATTCATCATTTATGTTTGGTTATTCTTCACATACACCATAGGTGATTTCTAAGATTTCTTCTGATTACTACAACTTACCCAATCCTTCTCATTATTGTCAGTATCGCCCTAGTTAATAATGCCAAATCAAAAGAAAACTCTCCATCATTATTATACTTTCTTCTTTTTTCCCGTTACATAATTATTATATACTACTATTAACTCTTGGTTTTAAGAATCAAATTATAATTATAATTCTTAAAATTAAATGCAACTTTTCTTAAAAGGATGTTGATGATAATTTTTACCATTGAAAATAATTATTATTTATTAATGCTGAAGGTTCCTAACTCAGAAAATTCGGGTGCATGCAATATATATATGTATGCCGGCTTAATTCGTCTGCTTTGTGTTTCAATTAGTCCGTGGAAATATATGTAGTTTTCTTTGAAGAATGTAAGTGAAGTTTGACAAATATGGGTCGTATAAAGAGATATTTATTGTGAGTTACGTTAATTATATTATTGAAAGTGTGGGATTTTGAAGTTTACCTTCAACTACTTTTTGGATTTTACCTTGTGGATTACGTGTTGTTGGTAGGAAAACAATGAATGAAGGTGGGCGATGGCTTGACCCCTTCCATCAGGCTTTTGAGTTTGAGGAGAAGGGGTTAAAATTAAATAGGAACAACAAATTAGACTACGCAATTTGAATTTTGACCTTTTGATTAAAGAAAAAAACATTGCAATATACGTATGCATATATGTTCAAAAGAATCTTATATAATACACCACAACATTCGTCATTCCTTGAAAAATTAAGTGAAACTTGACTACACATACGACTTTACTGTGTGGAGTGAGCTCAACCCATATTTTTCACATTCCTATCACGCCTTTCAAATCCATCAATCAAAGTACAAGACGACTCATTTTTCAAAATAATACTACGCGTCATGTCCTTGATATATAAACTATTTGATTAATTTAAATCAATTAAATTAATTGTTTGTAATAAATAAATATTATCTTTCTTAAAATATTATTACTAATCAAATATTATTTGATAGAACATTTAATATGTGAAATTATTACAAGGATTGTCATGAAAACTAATCAAATATTATTTGATAGAACATTTAATATGTGAAATTATTACAAAGATTGTCATGAAAAAGATAGATAAATAAAAAAAAAATATTAAAGTCTCATATTTTGAATTAAATTAAAAGTTAAAGAACTCTTATATTAAGAATAGCAAGTGGTTTGTATAAATCCCAATTATGATATTAAATGCATTGGTCTGAAACGTTTTACCTATTTTGAGTCTCTTAAAATCACAACGGTTGACCTGTACTTGTAACCTGTACCGTGTGCAGCTTTCACTTTATATGTCTATGTGCGTGTGTTTCCCCATTCATCACATCCCAAAATGGTGATGATTATACGTACCCTCTTGTATATTGGAATCGCTGATGCACGTCGCCAACATATACATTTTAGAATCGCGCACAGTTTAACTACTCATATGTGTTGGTATACATTTTATTTTATCCATTTTAGAATTAATGATTTTGCTTAATTTCTGCTGAAATTTAAGTATAGTGGGTCATAATAGAGTTGAAACGATTTGGTTGTTGTTGTGCTATTAATTTAAGGAGATAAAAATATAGGGGACAGGTACAGTGATTCTCAGACTAGTGATATTTTTCATGTCGGACAACATTTATGTTAAATTTTTATATTCATTATATGTTAAGTTCATCAATTTTTAAAATATTATCATTAAATTATAAATTTATATTCAAAAAAAGGATACATGAGCCTGCGTAAGTGTAAAGAATTTGACATCATAAATACAAATAAGTTAAATATTTTGTATGCTAAAACTAGAATGTTAGTTTGGATGGGTTGAGAAATAACGAGAAAAGAAATTCAATAAATGATCTGAACGGCGTACAGACACACTGCGTTGGCAGGACGTAGACCCAATGGAATTAATGATGGCTTGTTTCCATTGGATAGGGCCTTATCTTTATTGTCCAGTTCCGTCGTCTCTTCAACTGCAACGAAGACTCCAAATGAATATATATTTTTTATTAATTAATAATTATAGGCTTTGTTTGAAACCCGATATAGTGTGTGATGTTTAAGTTTGCTTTGGTGGGAGTTAATGAGTTTACAGTTTGCTTTCTATGTGTGTTTTGATTTTGCTGCCAAAGCAAGAAAATCTGAAAGGCGTGAAAAACCGGTGGCTATCGATCTGCCTCTAGTTTTGTCTTTCCTATCGCAATATCATGTGATCCGACCACTTCATCCCCCTCCGCAATATTGATATCAGGCTCGCGTCGTCAGATATCTTGTCGCCTAACAATATTTGATGCGTTATCAAGTCATTTGGTATCCATCTATCTATCCAAATATTTACAGCTCATTCCTGTGTTGCCAATTATTAATTAATTAATTAATTAACAGTTGTGAAACAGACTTCATGCATAAATATGTATATGTAGGTGACAAAAATAGGTCGAACCTAGTGATCACTCATCGGCCTCGAAAGCTGACAGATTTGATGTCTCACCTTATTACTGTAAACCAAGGGTCACTCTCTTGGATAGACATCCTAGAACCATTGACGGCGTCGTTTCACCGTTATACGGATCTCTCCAAACTTCCTCCCTTCTTCATTCCCCTTCTTCATTTTACTCATCATAACCCATACTCTCAGGCCCACATAATTCCATTCCCCAGCCCCATGGTTCCTGAAAACTCCAGTAACTCTAATTTGAAGCGCTCATTAATGGTCAACGAGTCTCCGTAACATAAGAATAAGCTAATATATTTGCTGTTACTGTATGTTCATTCAAAGCGTGCTGTGGTTACAGGACAGGACCGGAGAAAAGGCATGGTATTCGCGAACTGAATTTTTATAATGATTATGTATATGCTTGCAGAAAAGGAAGTCATGCTGGATACGATGGTTGCATGAGTTCTTTTCCAGGGATGAATGATAATTTTGATTAAAAAAAAAAGAAGTTTATATCTGTCTGTATTAACAAATTAAATTCAATGAAATTATGGGTGTTAGGACTCGAAGGATCTTTCGTTACCAGAAATTGTGAAAAGAACCCTTATGAAAGTGGTAGAACTCGGGGGAATGAGGTGGCGACCGAGGAGCTGACCACGTCATAACGTAGGGTTATGAAGTTGTGGATTGTTGTGGGATCCACATACATGGAGAGGTTATTTTGATTGTAAGAAAAGTAAATACTGGGCAGAAACTTCTCCGCACGCACTGACACGCTTCTTGTTCATTTTATTGACCATGTACGGGAATACTAATCGGTCTGAGCATTTATAATAAATGCAAATCTATATGACTGATTTGATTCCAAAAATACGATCACTTCCAAAAATAATAGAATTTAAATCACAAACTAGACATGTATTTACAGAGTTACATACTCCTCCTCCGGTCCTTAATATAAAACCTATTTAATTAATTTGATTAGATTAAGGAAGTTAGGTAAGTTAGTTAATTATAAAAAAGTGACACATTTTTCCTAAAACACCATAATCATCTTTCTTAATACCTCATCTCCCTCTTCTACTTGACTATTGTTGAGGGAGTATCCATAGGGGTAATTTAGAGAAAATTAATAAATATGAGAAATGGGTCTTATATTTAGAACCAAAACCAACTCAATAATTAGGTCCTATATTAAGGACCTGAGGAGTATATATATATACACACACAAGGTATAATGCTTTTGCAATATAAATAAATTTGAAAAAAAAGGGCCATTTTATGCAACAATATGGACATGTGAAAATACAGATTTTCCCTAAAATGGAATAGAGAAGGAAGGACAGGAGCGGGTTTGCGTTGGGCTTAGCCATACATGCGAAGGAAGGGAAAGTTGCGGGAATTTAATTAAGTGATTAGGTTCTTCTGCTTCTACTTTTCTTTTTTTTTTACTACTTTGGTCTCATCATTGTGTTTGTGGTTTTTATAATTTGACTGCTTTTCATCAATTTAGCGAAATAATAATAATAAATTCCCTTCAAATTATATATATTGTGTCAGGCCGCGCATGTTCGTTGTTAAGATGGAATTTGAATTGTTTAAATATAAATATAAATTTCATAGTTCAAAAAAATTATATATAATTTTTTTAAAAATAAATTAAATGTGTTATTTTAGATTTTGTACACACACACATATATGTCAATTTTAAATCTAGGCCGAACGGTGTTATCAATGGAAAAACGTAAACGTGGAAACCCACTTTACTCCGTATCAATATCCACTAAATCCCTTGCCCTACTTTTTTGATTTGTTCCATTGTTCTTTGAATTCATTTGCTTGTCAATATCATATTAAATATTACAAAAAAAGTCTCCATATTAAAAAAAATTTCCGCAATTCTTTTGTATTTACAATAATAAACTTTTCTTACAACTTATTTTCAGAACTTCTAGATATTACACGCATACGACTACCACGCTAACTTTTTGGTGTTCACATGATTACATTACATTCTTTTTCAATCCCCATCCAACTAATAACCTTTAAGCGTGAACTTTTGGTTTCATGTTATGGTTTTTTGATACACTTTGTTTCATGTTATGTTTAATGTACCCTTTCTTTTGAAAAACAAAAAACGAGAAATAGAAGAACTCTCATTGGAACGAGGCATCAATTTACGTCGGTTGATTGTTTAGCACCGTTCTAAAATGAATTAACAGTGCCTGTCTTGTTTCATTCGTCGTTGTCCCTATATATCTCTTCCTTTTTTCTTTTTTTCTGAGCTGACCGTGTATATCTCATTCTACATGTATAATGTGATTTTCAATGGCAATTGGCGATTCTCTCGAGTTTCTATCCTTGCTTAGTGATGTTCATACGTTTGTTGGAGTACAATGTTTAAAGCATGATGATATTTTCTCCATTTGGATAAACTTTTGTGTTTTCCCGCCAATTATTTCAATAAATTAGTCATGTATTCCTCTATTTTTTTTTCATAAGTGACTACAAAATAGCAAATCATGTATATTAAGAAATCGATTAAAATTTGCTAAGGACAATAAATATATTAAAAATATAGCCTTATTTATGAAGATGGTGAGTGAACAAGTGAATAGGTGAGAAAAAGAAATAAACAAACAAATGTAATTAATTGAAGATAAAAATGACAAAAATTGCATTAAAACTTTAGACATTTTCTAAAATATAACATAACTAATAAAAGGAATCAAACTTACTCAAAATAATTATAACTAATAAAATGGACCAGAAGAAGTATAGATTTAGCATTAGTAGCATAAAAGTCAGGGCCATTTAATTCAACTGATACTAGTTAAGAACTTCTTAAATTTCACTAATGCATATGATTACTTATTCGATCTTCCGTAAATATAATGAATGCATGAGTTGAGTAGCAGTGTACAAGTATTGCCAGATAACATGAAAGTCAAATTGATTCATTTTGAACGAAAAGAACTACAGATTAATTATTATATATACCGACAAATACTTTAATAAACAAATATTTCGTTATAAATAAAAAGAAATGATTATTTTCAAAAGGTTTACTCTGTGCATTGTAATGATGAGTTGACTAATGCCTGAATTTTTTGAAAGAAGAGGATCGGAAAATTGAAAGTGATAACTTGATGGGAGGACAATCAAAGTCGAAGATCTAATAAGCTGTCTCCACCAGTTGGTTTCATGGCAAAAATGTCTTATCATCACTATATATAAAAAATCAAGCAGAGCATTAATTGAGAGAAAGTGACACATACCTGGGAGTAATCTTTCTTAAACAGGGGTATCGCCACACAAAAAAAAATCTTTCCTAAACAGGGGATTAAGAAAGACAGACAAGCAAAGGACTGAGGTTGATGAAGCTGCAGGAAAGTCAATAATCAGGAAATGAGGGGTTCATGAGAGTGATGAAGAAGCAATCTGAATTAGAAGTGAACTTTTGGGGAAAAAGACTTTGGAACATTGAAATGGTGAGTTGCTTTTGATTCATTTATTTGATCGGTTGATATGGGAAATCAAAAACAAAAACGCCTCCTCCTGTCTGTCTTCATGTCTCGTGTATATACATGGATGTCCTTTCTTCAAAGGTTATGGCTACCTTCCTTACACGTCTGATACGACGGTTTAAGCATATATATGCAGATGCAGACAAATTAAGAGAGTTGACAAATGAACATCGATCTCCCTCTTTATCATCCCCAATTAATAATAATTCATTCTCCTCTCTCAGATCCATACTGGTTGGCCATGAGTAAGCACATCCTTGTCACCAAATTAAACTGTAAAAAAAAACATATCGCCATACAGGTGTATGTAACATCAGACTGATATTGAGCCATAGTTTTATCTTTTGGCCAATTAATTTATCACTTAAACTTTTGAAACGATCCTTATTATATCACTCAAGAATGGTCGAATGCGAAAAGGATTGTTTGATAGTGGATTAGTTATTACCACTTGTTTGTCCCTCCGGAGAATTACCCCACCAACAAATTAAAATAGTTTTCATGTTCATCTGGTACGTTCATCAGGTAAAATTAAAGCATTATGATGACCTCAGCGGGTTGGAATTTCAATATATTACTTCTTTTGTTTTTAAATAAGAGCTATTTAATTAATTTGGTAATATTAATGAAGCTAAATGTACCCACCTCACCAGTGACGGGGTGGTTGCCAGCAGCTAGAGAGGGTTTTTTCCCCCCTCAATTAAGGATTTTTTTTTTTGGCAAATATATACCAAAACTTATTCACAGTCAAGGCACTTTACAATAATTTGATGATTTTGATAAATTATAGAGTATTTTAGGGTGTTGTGTGAGCTTTTGGAGTAATTTTCCTTCTATTTAATCTAATGACATCACACGCGGATCCAAGCTTTGGTTCATTGCCTACCTTTCTGACTTTATGTTTGAATGAAATTTTATGAATTCAAAATATTAAGAAAATATAGGGTTCTTCGCGTTACTGATTCAACAATAATAATCGCAGTAGGCTGGTTGAGAAGGAAAAGAAACAAAATATAATTAATGGATAGGAGGAGAAACTTGTGGCTATGATGAACGAAGACAAAACGCTCGGGGACGTGAGGTCACTCTCAAGCTTTGCAAAGTCAAAATAACCTTTTATTTATATGTGTTCAAATTAAACCTTAGCATTAATTATTCTACCAGAAGGCAAAGTAAAAACGAATATGGATGGATGTTGGGTCGGACGGTAATAAAATTTGTTATTAATTAATTTCATTTGTCATCTTCAGTCTGAATATACAAAATTTTTAATCAGGAGATTGTATCAGAGATATGTGAAGAGTAAAAAAGAAAAAAAGTGTGATTTGTTTTCTGTAGTTTTGGATTAGGTTCTATTTTTTTTTATTGTGTTTTTAGTATTCTGCCATTATATCTGTTAGTCCTTAAAATTAAAAACTGTTAAATAAGGATTAACACAGAAAAAAATTTCTGTTAGAAGCCGGATGGATTTTGAAACATCTCCTTCTACCTCCTTAGACCGAGCTTTGCTCTCTCCTACGCTCGTTTCTCAACATTTACATACGCCGTCCATCCCAGAACTTGACTTTTCCGACTACTCTGCTGTAACCATCATCAACTTGGACGCCTTCACATGCATTTGGGCCCGGCCATGAAGAAATAAAGATCGACAAAAGCACAGAAGAAATTCCATAAATCCCAATTAAAATCAAATTATTTCATAATTGGGTTGCAATCAGACTTGTCATGCATCCTATAATAATGATGATTAACCGCCGTGCAATTGCGAACGTATAATAACTGGCGCTAAACTTTTAATCTTGCGGTGAAGGCGACCAACTACACTGGTTTTTGTCCTTGTCCAAAGAAGTAGCAGCACTGCAGTAGCTAGTGTAGTCGGAAAACTATTAAAAAAAGCCTTCAGATTAGTTTTCCCTTAAAATTTTTATATTTCATGTTGATGATTAATTAAGATTTAACAAGGAATTGCTCACATCTGGGTCTGATTAGGTTGAGAGCCCTACTAACAACTAACTCTGATTTTCTTTTTTTCGTTTGATACTAGAAAGTACCAAGTATACTTCCTAATTAAGGCTTCCAAATGACATGTTTTTAATTTGCTTGATCTAAATATAAACCCGTTTTAGATTACAATAAACTCCCTTCGATTCCATTTTTTCCCTTAATTTCAAGCAATGGTGATAATAAAGAGTAAAATATTTTATTTTGATAACTTATATGAACCTCTCTTAAAATAAAAATGTATGCTGCACAAATTTTCTTCTATTTTTAATATTCAACTTTTATTCACTTAAACATTAGTTGGCAATTTAATCATAACGTTGACTTATTATTTTGGCCAAAATTTTCCTTCTTAACACAAATATTACTTAATAATTATCATTTAATCACATATAACATATCTGTATCCAAAATTACAAAACAATTTGAATGCATATTTTTATATTTTTTGTTATTCTATTAAATTCATTACCATTACCATATTACAAATTTAATTAATTTTATAAATATAAATTTTTATTTTTCAATACATTTAAATGTTTTACCTTGTTTATTTATTAAAACTTACCTGTGATGTAATCTTTTAAATATATATATGTTAGGAAAAATTACATTAAGGTCCCATTTAAGAGGATTAAATACAAAAAATCTCTTGAAATCATCAAATTAATCTAAAGTACTAAATAGCTCTTATCTTTTTTTTAAGTGTGTATTGACAACTAAAAAGATAGTCGTTAACAATTTAAGATGCAACGATTAACAACTATTACGGCAGGTATTAACAACCTATATATTAAATCTTTGTGATGCGATGAGAAAATGTGTTGTTAATACCTATCGTGATAGTTGTTAATTGTTACACCTTAAGTTGCTAACAACTATCCTTTCAATTATCAATGCATAAAAGATGAAAACAATTTAGTGATTGAGTAAGGGAATTCGTCTGAGACTTTATATTAATTTGATAATTTCAAAAAAAAATTGTAATTAATTCTCTTGAGTGGGACCTTAATGCAAATTTTCCTATATGTTAACTAAAAATGTTTTGCAATCATATATATGTATTTTAATTAAATTATAAAGCTATAAAATAATATAATTTTGATATTCTAATATTAATATGTTATGATTCAAAATTTTTAAATATAATTTATAAAACATATCTTTGTTAAAAAAATTACTCAAAATTTTGATAAGCTGTTAATATTTTAAGTTACTTAGATTTTGTTTAAATTTATTGAAAGTATTAAATAGATCACTAATAATGATTACTGTTAAAAGATAAATTAGAGATATAGCATGATGAGAATAAATTAGTAAACAAGATTTATTCAAAGATGATTTTTAATTAAAAATATACTTTAAAAATCTTTTCAGAATATTCTTTAATAGTGTTAATGTTTTGGATTAAAGTGTATGCTTTTCAGAAACGGTATTTAACGCCAAATCATGTGAAATTGAAACACACCCACACGTACGTATATATAAAACAAATAATGTATATTCCTTTCAGTTTTAGTTATATAGCAGAGTCCTCTTAAAAGCCAACAAATTTTGCCCTTACTTAATTGCAACAAGTTGTTAGTCATACTTTTAATCTTTGGACAGTACTTTATTGTGGATGTTTTATATTTATTTTTGTACAAATTTTAATGATATATCAATTACCACTTATTAAAAATTATGAAATTAGTTCATTTTACTTTAAAATTAGATCTGAGGGAGTACTATATATATATATATATATATATGTTAAAATGAAACAAAATATTAGATCGTATGTGGTTAAAATTTAAATACTTATGCATACCTCCAAAAGTTGAGTGATATCATCTTCAACAAGACTCAAAACCGATGCTTCAAAACCCTATTTCACCTTCTGAAACTTGCCTCAACTGATTGCCCACTTAATTGAGATGCAGCACTTTGCTACGAAATTAAATTTTATGGACCTGATGGGTCCTTGCCAAAATTTTAGATAAATAATGGACTTCAGATGATAATAACTTTTTTTGTTTCAATGAAACCTAGACTCATCAATTTTTTTAATGTAAAATCTAAATTTTTATTTTTTTGAATTCAACCTCTTTTTTTTTTTCAATTTGAATGGTTTTGTTGCGTGAGAATCAGGTGGATCCATTCTCTCCGGTCATTCTGAAGTTTAATTTTAAAACTGTTCAGTTAAGAATATTTTTTTTCCGATTACATTCCGGTAAGAATAGTCGAGGTTGTTTATTGGCTAGTTGCTTTGAAAGAAATACATTTCTTTTTTGTATTGGCAATATTTGTTTTGTCAAGTTTTAAGATTCCCTAGTGTAGATCTGTGGGGCTTAGTGGGCGCATGCCTAACCATTAAAAAAGCTGTTTTTTTTTTTCCAAGCAAAATCACGGTCTTGCTTAATTTCACCAAAATACTCGAAGAAGAAGCGATAACCGTGGTTTGATAGAAACATCTCATACAAGTTTTTCAAAAGAGATTTTTGTGGCTGATGGTGTAATTAATTTTGTCATTATGATATACGAATCTGGTTAACTGCCTCTTTATTAAACCATAGATATTATTTGTTTTTTTGACCAAAACCTGTAAACATTATTATTTTATTATTATACCTATTGTATGTGATAAATGATTGAACAAGATGAGAAGTAACTTATACTATCCCCTACTCTAATTATAAGACTTCGTTTGTAGTTACAAACGAGGTCCTATAAGACCAGAGGTCATATATATATTTGTGTATATATATATTGTGTCCAATTAGTTCAAAATACACTTGTCACACACACACTAAAAATATTATTGTTTGGTCAAGCTTACAGGTAAATGTAGCCTTCGTTTCACAGAAAAATATGTCTGTCTGCTAGTTATCTGAACTGTATATTCATATGAAGTCCTCTCTCTCTCTCTCTCACATCATAAAAGGCCACGAAAACCCTTATCATAACACTAGAAAACCCTTGTCATTTTAACACCGTCGAGGAAACACAACACTAGAAGCAAAGAAATGCCATGAAACCAAAATGGAATGGTTATTCCAGTTTTTTTTATGATCTCTTATAATTATTCATTAATATCCCTTCAAGCACCATAATTAAAGCCCGTTGCTTGATGCATTGGTCAGTCTGACCTCATGGCCCCCTTTAATTATAGATGTGAAGCCATTTTATCAATTATACAAGGCCATCTCATCATGACAGCGGCCCTTCTGGTTTTTTTCATATTTGTAGGCCCCTCTCTAACCATGGAGATATGTGGTTTTCACACTGGATAATGTTGTTTGAAGAGAACTTTATCACTTACTAATGGACGGCGATCTCTGTAATTACACATATATACATCTAATTATGTTGTGGGAGCAAGTAATGCCAGAGTCCTCCACTGCGTATGCATATGCACGTTGTTGACTTGTCGCCTATAAAGGAGATTTAAAACACTAACATGTTCAGATTGGCTTCAACTTGCAACCACAGACGGAGGGAAGAGGGAGACTAGCTATCTCAATTATTGTTCTGTCCCTATTTCTCTCTTTATCATCTCAGGCGGTGGGTGGACCAAAGCTATGGTTTAATTCGTGTTAATACAGCACAATAATGGGAATGAACAAACAAATTAAGCACCATGCCAAAATATCTAGAGAACTTCTCCTGAAAACTTTTATTCATTTCTATGTGTTGAAAATGGTGACGCGCTAAAATCTTACGATTAAGGGAGAAAATAAGGGAGAAGTTTTGATGGAGTTGAGCGCAGGGTCATTTCACTTTAGTGCATTTTGAGTGGGATATTTTCTTTTGATGCAAAAATTTTGGTCAGGGTTCACACATTCAGTTCAATCCAAGTTAGAGCTAGTAATATGAGTTGGCGGCGAGTAAACCAATCTTTCTAACCTACACCGCTAGGCCTGCAACCCTTCACGGGTTAGCCTACCCACCTGTGAGCTGACCCGCATTTATTTTTTTATTTTTAAAATATTTTAAAAATTATTATAATTATATTATTATATATAATATTCCATCTAAAAAATTTTAAAAAATACCTATATAATTTATTTGGTACTTTCAATCAAATATTTTAAGGAAAAAACAAAAATTTCATTATATTTTTTCGAATATTGAATAAGAAAAAAATTAAAAGATAATTTTTTTTTAAAAGTACTCCTCCAGTCCTAAATATAAGACCTTTACACACACTGTATAAGGGTTTTATATTTAGGACCGGAAGAGTAAATAATTGTTCGTGGGTTGGGCATTGGCAGGTTAGGGTTGACTAAAAGCTAACTCGGCTTCAAACAATACTTTTCCAACCTGATCCATATAGGTCGAACTCACCACGAGCCAACTCCCAATCCACAAGTTGGCCCATATTACCACCTTTAATCCAAACTAAGGGTAAGAGCTTTGATCTAACTATAGGTCATACCATGTTGGGCAGGACAAACCTATAACAAATCCTTAGGCATTTACCTAGACACCTCCAAATCTATAATGCCTTACCAGGCACCATGATGAAGAATCAAACCCCATCCGCTGATGAGGGTGCGGTTTTTGTTTTTTACCACTTAACTCACAAACGATGGGTTATGAGAGGGATATTTGATGGCAAGAAAAGGTGTCTAGCGCCTTCAATGAAGATAGGCCCAGCCTTCCTAGAGTCCCATGCCAATTCTTTTTTTTTTTTTTTCGCCTGAAGAGTCCCATATCAATTCGGTGGAATAGAAGATGCTGAATGCGGAAGGAAGCATACCTGAATTTGTAATTACAAGTGTTACTCAATTTTATGGGTTGACAAGTTGGTACTTTGGTCTTCCATACTGTTATCGTACGAAATTACTCAATGTCTCTAAGAAGGGAAAACCTTTCCAACATACAGCCTATCCCGAGACCATGACCCCGTTTATCGACTACAGTTTGTGATATTTACAATTTGGCCTCTCAGCAAATCAAAAATGTCAATCTGGTCTCCACATGTTAATTCTGTATATGACAAATATATCCTGAAATTAGGAGTGATCAAATAGACCCATTCTAGCCGGTCTGTCCTGTCCCAGCCATATTGAGACGAGATAGACCCGTCTCGAAATTTTTTTGAGAGGAGACCAAAAATGGGACTGGGATGGGACGGAACGAGACAGGACACAGGATATTGTCGTCCGTCCTGATAATAATATTTTTATTTTTTATCATATTATAATTATTAAATGTTAAAAATACAAAATGCTTAAGACATGTGTAATACAAAATGTTTATATTTGTAGCTTTTAAGGCATATGTAGTTGAATGGTTATTATTTATTTAGAGTTTTATATTCGCTTCTGATTTTTAGAATGGTGAAATGAATTTTAGAGTCATTATAGAGAGCTAAGCCCAAAAAAATAAAAAAGAAAAAAAAACGCTTTCAAGAGGGCTAAGCCCAAAAAACTAAAAATAGAAGGAAAAAAACAACCAGAGTCCATTATAATAGATCTAATCACAAGACAAAAAATATTTTTAAAAAAAAAAGGATGTGAAAAGGGATAGATTTCCCGTCCCGTCCTGTGAACGGCCCTACCAGAAACACCCAAACTTTATTTAATATTAATTAAATAATGGCCATACCTTTTTAATATTTACGTGTGTGGCCCTTTATGTTGAATTTTATTCTAACAGTCTCCCACCGGTTCACACGTGTAAACGTTACGAAAAAATGTGTTTTAACTTTATTATGGGCACCCGATAACGCCACTACACACACACATATATGTATGTACAGGGCATAATCAATCGAATCCGTTGATTTATTGGATCAATAATTTAGCATGACTAGACCTAACAATGGTCACATGCACCAATACAATCAAACGTGCGGCATAGATTAATCATGGATGTGTAGCATGAATATTATTTAATTTCCAAAGTCCTCCCCTCTTCAGTGAGATCATGAATCAAGCACAATGTGATAAAGTGAACCTTAATGACTAAATAACTTTATATCTAATGAGATATAATTATCTTGCATCAAACTCTATGACAGGATACCAGTACACATTAAGTCTTTGGACAATAACTATCATCCTCATTTAGGAACAAGTTTCAATGCTCATTACCTTAATAAGCACTCTAAACTCATCAGAGTTAAATTATCTAAATCTCATTTGAACAGCTCGAATTTTAAATTTTAAATTTATTATTTTTAAATCAAAAAAATTATTTTTTAAAAAATAATAGTTAAGAGATTATCTTTATTTTATATTCCATACTAATTAAAATAATTATTTTGAACAAATAAAAATTAAAAAAATTAAATCTAGACTATTCAGATGAGATATGGATAGTCTAAATCTAATGATTTTAAGATGCTCATTATCACAACTAGTTATTTAATACTTGCTATCTGCTCATTCCTGTAATACAATTTAGACCATTTAAAATTCAATGTGAATAGCTAAGATTTTAAATTTTAAATTTAAAATTTTTCAATTGTAAATTTATTTTTTTAAAGAAAATATTAGTTATAAGATTATTTTTATTTTTAGATTTTATACTTATTAAAATAAAAAAATATTTTTATCAAAAAATTATTTAAAAAATTAAAATTAAATTTGGACCATTCAAAATTACTCTCAATAGCCTAGATTAAATGAAAATGCTCATCTTTATGATAAGCATGGAATGTACCTCAAACTAAGTGGTAATCTTGTTAAATGATCAAATACTACGAATTACAATTATGAAATTAATTTTGGTGCTCATCACAGTGATGAGTATATTTATCAAATTCTAATCATTCAAATTTAATATGAAGGATCAAGATTTAAATTTTAAAATTTTTCCTTTTAAAAAATATTTTCTTTTAATAGGTACATAATCCAAAATAAAAATAATATCTGAACTGTAAGTTTTTTTTAAAAAATTTTATTTAAAAAACATTAGTTGAAAATTAAATATAGACCATCAAAACTATATTTGAATGATGCAAATTTCACTATAGCAATGAGCATCATAGTGCTTATCATTGTGATTAGCATTGAAACGCCTACAATTACTGCCACATAATAAATGATTTTTGGATCAAACTATTAAAAAGGAGGCTGATAGAGAACATTTTTAGTAGACGACCAACCCAAGATCCTGAACTCTCTTTATAGAAACTAATCACCATAATGCTCATCAAATCCGAATCGTTCAAATTTAATATGGAAAATCAAAATTTAATTTTTTATATCTTTTTTTTAAAAAATATTTTCTTTTAATAGATAAATAATCTAAAATAAATGCAATCTTTTAATTGTAATTTTTTTAAAAAATATTTTTTATTTAAAATTTTTTATTTGAAAATTTTAAATATGGACTATCAAACTGTAGGTGAATGGTATAGATTTTGCCACAACGACGAGTATCTCAGTATTTATTACTGCATGAGCACTGAAACTGGTTTCCTATTTATAGAATTAAGTTTGTGAATTTGCAGTCTGACCCTCGACAAATTATCAAAAATATATATCCCTCTAGCCTCTACAAATCAATTCCGCAGCAAAATACCTCAATGCCTCATAACCTTAATTTCAAATAGACGACTTTGTTTAAAATTAATTAAATAATGGCCAAGCGTTTTAAATAACTACCAGTGTGGGTTGAATTTTATTCCAACAACAACTTTTTCCCTTTGGCACTAGCCCATTAGCCTTATCTCGTAATGCGCTTCCGAGCTTCCTTCATCAAACCAAAATTTAGGTACGTATTTTTTGAGGCATTTACTATCAAGCACTTCATTTAAAAACACTACAAGAAAATGTAGAATTAGCAGCGGAACATTTCTAGCGGTTCAACAAAACCGCTAGAAATGCTAACATTACTAGCGGTTTCTAGAAAAACCGCTGCAAATTACCGACGGTTTGACCATTCCCGTACATTTCTAGCGGTTACCACCTAACCGCTAGAAATTTAGAGCTAGAAAATTTCCCGGGTTTTGGCGGGAACTTGGCGCCAAATTTGTAGCGTTTATTTTCTAGCGGTTCAGGCCAATAAACCGCTAGACACTGAAAATTTCTAGCGGTTGATGCATGAACCGCTAGAAATATTTTTAATTGCCCGAGGAGTTTGAGAAATTTCTAGCGGTTTTGGACCGAACCGCTAGAAATTCTGGCAATTCCCGAGGCCCATGTGACCGTTGGGCATTTCTAGCGGTTCGGTCCAAAACCGCTAGAAATTTCTAGCGGTTTTGGCCGAACCGCTAGAAATGCTCGGTCTATATATACCCCACCCCCACTTTCACTTCTTCAATCGTTCTGGAAGCGAAGCTCTGCTGAATTTTCTCCACAAACATATTCGAGTTCTGATTCAGTTGCAGATCCTTATTTTCAGGTAAAAATAGTAATTTATTGATAAATAATTTTTATTTTATGTTTTATTTTATTTAATTTATTATGTTGTAGCTTATAAATAATTTTGCTTTTTATTTTATTTATAAATAATTACTATTTGTTGTTATTAGGATGACTCGTCGGCACGGGAAAGACCCAGTTGATCCTGAGAGAGCTGGACCCAGTGAGGTTCATCATGATGCTGGTGAGCCCTTCCCCAGCATTCATGACTACGATCTCAGCGAGGAGGATATCCTCAGTTTTATGGAGCAGGATGATGTTGAGCGGACTGAGGAGGCTCATTTTACTGGGGATGAGCAACCCCATGCTGATGCTGATGCTGCTGACGAGGAGGAGGAGGAGGAGCAGGATCAGGGGAATGAGTATCCCCAGGCTGCGCAGCGTCCTGCTCCGAGACGTCAGGCTGGTTATGAGGTGGAATTTGTCGGTAAGTATTTATTTAACTTTTTAAAATTTTGATCAGTATTTAATTTATATAGAAATTGTATTAATTGATTGATATATAATTTATTTCTTAATTAAATTTTACAGACACTGAGGGGAACAGGTCCTATCGGAGGCTGACAGCCAGAGAGCTGTCTATGATGACGAGCGGACGAGTGGTTGTGCCGCTCAATGAGTTGGGCCAACCGACGAAGAAAGGTGGCCAGTTGTACAACAAGTACGTGCGCCTCCTTGGTCAGCAGTGGACGCTGTTCCCCATCTACGTGCAGGACTGGAAGAAGATCACCTCAGACAAGAAGCAGCAAGGCTGGAAATGATGAAGGTAATATAAAATTGTTATTTATAATTTTTTTTAATTTAAATAAATGATTATATATTTTGTTTTCAAATAATTTAATTGTTTGATTATAATTTTTTATTTATTTAATTTGTTTGTTATTTATAATATTTTTAAAAGTAGTTAAATGAATATATATATTTTTTATTTAAATTATTTAAAAGTAGTTAAATGAAAAAATTTGTTATTGATTTCATTAATTTATTACTTATAATAATTTTAAATTTAGTTGAGTAAAAATATTTTTTCATTTAAATTACTTAATTGTTTAATTATTATTTGTTTTTGATTAATTTATATTTTATTTATAATATTTTTAAATTAGTTAAAAACTAATTATTTGTTTTTTATTATTGAAATTGCTTAATTATTTGTTTATAATTTGTTATTTAGTTAATTTATTATTTTAATCATAGAGTAAATTTATTCTGGGGGAGGAGTTGAGGGCTGACACGATCAAGAGGCTTGGGATGGCATGGAAGAACAGGAGGGCCGACCTGTGGAGGGAGAAGAAAGGTGACGGGACGAGGCCCCTCCAGGAGATACTGGCAGATGTACCTGGTGGAGTCCCGGACCAAGACTGGTCCAGTTACGTCTATTTTAGGATGACGGCTGACCAGATGGTATGATAATATTGTATTAATTATAATTTCTTTATTTTTTATCCGACTTGACTCATTTAATTTAATTTTTTTACATTTTGCTTCAGGCTCTTTCTAGGAGAAATGCTGGGAGCGTCAGGCATCAGACGATACGTCATAGGGCTGGATCCAGGAGCTTTGCGATCACTTATGACGAGATTGTGAGTACTTGAAATAAATTTATTAAATATGTATATGTATTTAATTTGTAACTAATTATTTCTTTGATTTCATTTACAGAGGGAAAAGATACGGCAGGAGCGGGGATACACGGCCACTTATGGCGAGATGTGGCCGATGGTGTATAGACCTCGAGACGGGCGTGCGTCGGATGAGGTTGAGGAGATAGCGGTAAGTAATAAATTAAATATTAATATAATATCACAGTGTAGATATCATTATATTATAATTAACTTCTTTATATTAATTTTGGTAGGCACGGATGACTCAGGTCGATTCCGAGTTGCGTGAGTCTCAGGGGTCTGCCTTGGATCCCACCGCCTCACTTTTAGCGGGTCGTGGCCGGCCGCAGCACCCTGGTCGAGTTAGCGGGCTTGGACTTGGACCTACACCGACTAGGTTGCCCCGCTCAAGTGGCGCTGGCCCTTCATATACTGCCGGGAGCTCTCATGCGAGTGCGAAGCGGCCGGGTTCCTCATCCTCAGAGGAATTGCGAGAGGAGCTCAGACAAGAGTTCGAGGCCAGGATGGAGGCCAGGATCGTGGAGCGTGATCGTCAGCTGCAGGAGCGTGATCGTCAGCTCCAGACGCAGCTTGACCAGCTCTTGGCAGCTGCTACGGCTCTGCGTCATGTGGTGGTCAGTATAGCTCCAAACATCTCGGTTCCTGAGATCCCCGACCTACACCTGCCACCAGTCCCGCCCCTACCCCCCCATCCGCCAGTCCAGTCCCAGCAGGTTGAGCGGCCTGCCTACCCCCAGCCGGAGGATCCAGCAGAGGATGATCACGATGATGCTGCTTCTGCCCCTCACCCATGATTTATCTTGCTTTCATTGTATGGGATTTTATTAGAATTTTGATTTTACGGTTTTATATACTATTTAGATATTTATTTAAATTTTATATTTATTTATTTCTATAATTTTATTTATGTCAAGTATTAATTAATATTGAAATATTTATTTATTTATTACAACATCAACATTACAATTTATTAAACACGTTAAACATGTTAATTAATCAAAATAATTCTATAATCATTTATTAATTTAATAAATATTTATTTTTGTAATGTTATTAATTTATTGTGCAGTATTTCTATTTAATATTTAAAAATAATATCAACTGAATTTTATTACATAGTGAAATTTTCTAGCGGTTTAGAGAAAACCGCTAGAAACTTAGCTCCTTTTCTAGCGGTTCATAAAAACCGCTAGAAATTTCAAAACTGTTTGGAGAAAAAATTCCCGTTAAACCGCTAGAAATTTCTATCGGTTTGTAACCGATATTTTGAATTTCTAGCGGTTAATAACCGCTGGAAAATGAAACTTTCCGTTAAAACCGCTACAAATTTGTAGCGGTTTTGTAACCGCTACAAAAAAATGACCGTTCCACCAGCCTCCTTTATAAGCTGAAGCACTCCAACTGAATTCCATTTTAACTTCTCTTTGAGCTTCCTGTGTCATATTTTCACGAAATTTGAGCATTATTAGTGATGGATAGGTCGTGGATCAACTTGCACCGGTCGACTCCGCAATACTTGGCTGGTCTAAACTATTTCTTGGATTTTGCTTTCGCCAATGCTGCCGTAAATGGTAAGATTCAGTGTCCCTGTCCTAAATGTAATTTCAAAAAGTGGCATCCCAAAGATATTGTTAGGGAACATTTAATCTTTAAGCCTTTTCCGCGAGAGTACGTATTTTGGCAACTACATGGGGAACGGCTAGATATGGGTGCTGAGTCAGTTCCAGTAGTTTCACGGATGGGAGTTCGAGTGGATGAAGCCGATGCCGTGAATGATGCTGTGCATGATGCTTTTGGTGTTCACGAAAGCTCGAATCCCAACGAAGATGAAGTAGAGGGACCTCAACCGGAGTTTCTAAGAAACGAAACTGCTCGGGAATTTTTTGACCTCATGACCGAAGCTGACAAGCCTCTTTATTCTGGGTGCACAAAGTATTCGAAGTTGTCATTCTTGGTGAGGCTGTATCACATCAAATGCTTGTGCGGTATGACTGACAAGGCGATGTCCATGTTGCTGGAATTACTGGGAGATGCTTTCCCCCAAGCTGAATTCCCTCCATCTTTTTACGAAGCAAAAAAGATTATTAACAAGCTTGGCTTGAACTATAAGAAGATAGATGCATGCCCAAACGACTGTATGCTATACTGGGGAGATGATGCCAACAAAGAGATTTGTACGAGATGCAAGACGTCACGCTATAAGTCGGTACGGAAGGGCAAGAAGCAAAAGAAGAAACCGGCCAAAATTCTCAGGTACAAATTATTACAGCGTGTTACTTGTTCCGTCTCTAAATATTCGATATTTGAAATTCTTAAAACAATTGATTATGTCATCAATTTTTTTAAATTGAGTCAATATTTAGTATTTAAATATTCGGTATTTTAAATTTTTAATATATTATTTTCTTAGATACTTTCCTTTGAAACCACGGTTGCAAAGAATGTATATGTCATCAAAAATGGCTCAGCATATGAGGTGGCACGCGACTGAGGAAAATCTAGATGGTAGGTTAAGGCACCCACGAGACTCGGAGGCGTGGAAAGCATTTGATGCGAAATTTCCAGACTTTGCCAATGATCCTAGAAATGTACGTCTTGCATTGGCAACCGATGGTTTCAATCCCTTCGGAAACATGAGCACAAGTTACAGTATCTGGCCGGTGGTGTTAATTCCATACAATCTACCACCTTGGATGTGCATGAAGCAGAGCTCCTTTTTGCTTTCCATGATCATTCCTGGCAAGAAAGCACCAGGAAATGATATTGACGTATACCTGCAACCGTTGATACACGAATTGATCGACCTATGGACGAATGGTGTTGAGGCATATGACTCACATGACAAGCAACTATTCAATCTCCGTGCAGCCTTGATGTGGACAATAAGTGATTTTCCCGGTTTGGGAACTTTGTCTGGCTGGAATGTGCATACTGGGTTGGCCTGTCCTGAGTGCAATTTTGATTCTGTGCCATGTCGCCTTCCACACAGTCGCAAGTGGTGCTTCATAGGACATCGACGGTTCCTTGATTCCAAGCACAGACTTAGATTGCAACGGATTCGCTTCGATGGGAAACAGGAGAAGAGAGATCCTCCTGTTACTTTGTCTGGTATGGATATTTTGCGGCAGTTAGAAGATGTTCATGTCGAGTTTGGTAAGAGTGTGGATCCCGAACGATTGGGACGACGATCTCGTGGGACATCTGATACGCAACCTATGCAATGGCGGAAGAGAAGCATATTTTTCACTCTTCCTTATTGGGAATCTAATTTGCTACGACACAGTTTGGATGTTATGCACATTGAAAAAAATGTGTGCGATAATGTGCTATATACGTTGCTCAATGAAGCTGGAAAGTCCAAAGACCATCTCGCAGCTAGAAAAGATTTACGGGCCTGGGGAATTCGTGAAGAGGCTTGGCCTGATGAAAACGACAAGTTTCAGCCAGCTAAATTCACCTTGACAAAGCATAACAAGGATATCTTCCTCTCGACGTTGAAGAACATAAAAGTACCAGATGGATATTCTAGCAACATCTCAAGGTGTATCGATCTGCAGGCTCGAAAGGTTACTGGGTTGAAAAGTCATGACTCTCATGTTCTTATGCAACAGTTACTTCCATTGGCCTTGAAAAACACACTTCCTTCTGATGTATCGGTGGTTTTGGTAGAATTATGTTCATTTTTCAAGAAGTTGTGTGCGAAGGTCTTGGTAGCGGAAGAGCTTGATCAGCTGCAAAATAAAATTATTCTTACACTTTGTCACTTGGAGATGATATTTCCTCCATCATTCTTTACTGTTATGGTTCACTTGACTGTCCACCTTGTTCGAGAAGCAAAGGTTGCTGGCCCAGTTCACTATCGATGGATGTACCCTATAGAGAGGTACTAGATTATCTTTTATTCCCGCCTCTTTAAATTTCACATTGTTCTTTCATTTACTCGTAATTATTAATGCAATTTTAACTTACAGGTACTTGGGAAAATTAAAATCATATGTTAGGAATAAGGCATGGCCTGAGGGGTCAATAGCAGAAGGTTATTCCGGAGATGAGGTCCTAACTTTCTGTTCGAGGTACTTTGATGACATGGAGACATCTTTTAACCGCCCGCGTCGCGTAGATGATTCTCCTCCTGGTCCTTCCACGTCAACTTTATTTCCTCCTGTTGGGAAACCAGTTGGAGGATATGAATTCTTCAGACTCACTCCTACAGAGAAACTCCAGGCACACAGACACGTTTTGATAAATTGCAGCCAAGTTGAACCCTTCATGCAGTAAGTATATATATCATATAAGCTCACTAGCTTTTACACTTTATATTTGTTTCTTACTGACTCTTCTAACAAATTACACTTTACTATAGTGAGTTTAGGAGTTATCTCAGGCGTCAGCTACGGGGCCGTGCGCGTTCTGCTGACATTGATAAAAGAGTCCACAAAGAGTTTCCCAGTTGGTTTACACGTCGAATACGTAATGACAACAGCCCATACACAGATGAATTCAAAGCTCTTTCTCTCGGTCCGTTAGACCATGCACGAAGGTTTACCGCGTACAATGTCAACGGCTTCAAGTTCTGTACGGTTGGACGTGATCAGGGATTGCTCACACAAAACTCTGGAGTTTGCGGGACATTCGGAACGAGATGTTATGCTAGCAGTAGTGATGGCGATATGCGCTTTGGAGGCGTCACTTACTATGGAAAGCTAATTGACATTATTGAGTTGAGTTACCAGCTTTTCACCGTGACACTGTTCAAGTGCTCCTGGGCAAATACGACAACTTCACGGGGACTCGCTACTGACCATTTGGGCATCACCTCAGTTAATTTCTCTAGACTTATTCATACGGGGGCATCTGAAGATGATGAGCCATATATCCTTGCTTCTGAGGCACACCAAATTTACTATGTCGAGGACGAGAAACATAAAGACTGGAATATGGTCGTTCACCTCAAGCCACGGGATCTTTATGATATGGGTGATGGTGACATTATTTACGACAGTGAACCCTTCCAACCCTCGAATTTTGAAGACTTCTTTCCTCAAGGAGATGATAATTTGCCAATTATCAGGTACACGTCTTTTCTTAAATTATTTAAATAATTAACTACTAATTACTAATTTTTTCCAAATACATTATAAATTTAACAAATTTTTTTAAAATGTGTCCTTTCAGGCCGGATGATGATGGAGAATAGCAGCATCCAAAATAAATTATTAAAAAAATTTTCCGTCCATAAATACATATGTATAAATTAAAATTCGTACAGTTTTTTTAAAAATAAAAAAATTTTAATTTGTAGCGGTTAAATAACCGCTACAAATTTATTTTACAAAATTATAATTTGTAGCGGTTATTTAACCGCTACAAATACATATCTATAAATTAAAATTCGTTCAGATATTTAAAAATAAAAAAATAAATTTGTAGCGGTTATTAACCGCTACAAATATATATCTATAAATTAAATTCGTTCACATATTTAAAAATAAAAAAATTTAATTTGTAGCGGTTATTAACCGCTACAAATATATATCTATAAATTAAAATTCGTTCAGCTTTTTAAAAATAAAAAAAATTTAATTTGTAGCGGTTATTAACCGCTACAAATAAACCGCTACAAAATACTAGCGGTTATATATACGCTAGAAAATGAATAACAGCTACAAAATGCAAAAAAACGCTACAAAATAACCGCTACAAATGTGTCGCTGATCTCTATAAATACCATATCTTCTCTACATTTATTTACTCCATCTCTTTTCTTTCCTCTCCTATTCTTCTTCATAATTCTCTCTTTTTTCTTACTATCTCATATGGTGGTTTCTTTCTCCTTACTGTATGGTAAGTGAATTTTATTTTATAATTCATTGTATCTTTTATTTGTTTTCATTTAAAATTTACTAACATATTTATTTCTCCTTTTCTTTCAGATTTTTCTTTTCCACATTTGTCATGCCCTCCTCAACTGATTCAAATACTCCTCAACCTAACACTATAGGTTCAATATTACAAAATATATCATCTTCAATTCAACTATCTTATTAAATATTCAATTAAATTATCTTATTAAATTAAATTCACTTCTTTGACACATTCATAATTTAATTACATATTGTTTATTAAAAAATTTAAATATATAAAATGTAACATATAACTAATTATACAAATTAAACAAAAATTCTTCAACATAATTTATTTAATGGTTTTTAAAATTATTATATGAAAAACCAATTTTTTTTTTTTTGGCATGGTAAACATTTCTAGCGGTTACGAACCGCTAGAAATATTTCGTCAAATTTAAATTTTGCGCCAAAATTTCTAGCGGTTCAAACCGCTAGAAAATTTTTTGCCGCCATTCCAGAAATTTAATTGGCGGGAAAATTTAATTTTCCAAACATTTCTAGCGGTTCTATAACCGCTAGAAATTTGCGCGCACTACTGAAATTATTTATTCCCGGCAAAATTGATTTGGTTTAGCATGTTTCTAGCGGTTATAAAACCGCTAGAAATTTTATTCCGGGCACATTTTCTAGCGGTTTCATAACCGCTAGAAATGTTTTTCCCTTTACATATTTTCTAGCGGTTATAAACCGCTAGAAATTTTCTAGCGTGTTGACCATAATGTGTAGCGGTTGCCATAACCGCTAGAAATTTTTTCTTGCGCCTGTTTTTCTAGCGGTTTTGTTAACCGCTACAAATGTTATTTGTTGCGGTTAAAACCGCTAGAAATGTATCACTCTAACCGCTACAATTA